>NC_060894.1:40000-45000 GCF_014805685.1 Silurus meridionalis | reverse complement strand
ACCACCATCATCAACAACAACAACAACAACAACACCATCACCATTAACAACAAACACCACCATCAACACCATTAACAACCACCACCAACATTAAAACAACCACCAACACCACAGCCAGCAACACCACCAACACCACTACCACCAACACCACCATCACCATTAACTCCAACACCACCATCAACACCATTAACAAACACCAACAACAACACCATCAATACCTATACCACCAACACCACCATTAACAACAACCACCAACAACAACACCATCAACACCTATACCACCAACACCACCATTAACAACAACCACCACCAACACCACTACCACCAACACCACCATCAGCAACAATATCAACACCACTACCACCATCACCACCATCAACATTAAAAAGCCACCAACACCACTACTAACACCATCATCACTACCAAGTCAAGTCAAGTAGCTTTTATTGTCATTTCAACCATATATAGCTGACGCAGTACACAGTGAAATAAAACAACGTTTCTCCAGAACCCTGATGCTCCATAAAACAACATTCACAGTAACAGAAAACACAGGGCCAAGGACTAGTTAGAAAAATCCAACACTATGATCAACACCACTAACAATAATAACACCATCAACATCAACAATAAAGTTTTACTGATGCACAACATTAATACTGAGGAAATTGAGAGAAAATGTTAAGATCAAGATCAAATGAAAAAAGATGATCAGAGGAACAGTAACAGTGTAAACTCAGATTGTAAGAATAACTTACTCTTCTAGGGTTAAAAAACGTGTGATTGAGCTGAATGCACGATAGCGAAGACGGATATGAGTGCTGGGTTAAAACGTTTAATAGGGTAAGAAAGTTTTTATTGGGTAAGAATGTTTAATTAAAGAAATAGCAAAACTGTGGACAAAAAAATAACATGAATAAAAAACTAGATCAAAATTCAGGAGACAAACAATAAATAAAAGGATCTTAATAGCAGCTAAACTCAGTGTGTTACTCCGTGGAATTAAAACAAAGACATGAGGAATTGATACACACATGAATTAAACAAGGAAATGAACAACCGCTGTGAAGGAGACAACATGTGAAAACGAGGACCAATGAGAAGACAAGGGCAGGAGTCATGAATGAAAACAAAGATACACATGACTACACAGTAATGAAGATGGTCACTGAACACTGCACTTCAGCGTGACAGTTTTCCTCATTCTTATTACAAAACCACAGAGTATTAAAGTTTCTCCACTTTAACTATAATACTAACTATAATAAACCATAATAAAATGAAGCTAGTATAACTTGATTCTAATCTAATATCCTCTTAAAGCACAGTGCTGGACTGGGATTGGTCAGATGGTGTTGATTAATTCTCTATAACAGCGACTCTGACAGTAGTGCAGAAATTATAGTAATACAGGGTTGTGTCCATAGTAACAGCTGATCTACAGCAGACGCACCACAATAAACTGACTTATTTAAAATTTACTCATTGATATGGTGAAGTTTTCTGTAATTTCTGTAGGGAGTCTCCAGTGTCAGTGCATTGTGAAATACCTGGGGAAAAAAACACTGTCCACCACATAAAAGTCCTGCATGAGAACATCTCTGTCTGGTTTGGTCTGCTTTCCCACTGTATAGGCAATCCCCAGCTGAATCGCTCCTTTCACTGCCTCTGCTGTGGGCTGATAACACACACACCATGAATAAGGGAGGGAGTGAGGTGAGAGAGAGAGAGAGAGAGAGAGAGAGAGAGAGAGAGAGAGAGATGATGATGATGATGAGTGTGTAGCAGTACAGGAAGAGGATGTGATCATGTAAAGTTATAAAAGATAAAAGTCATATCAGGAACACAAACACAGACAGCAGGAAACAAAATGACAGAATGTAAACACCTACTCAGACTTTTAGGACATGACCGTGTTTGTGTATATTTGTGTGTTGCGTAGTTCTAATGTGTAATTTTCTATAATGAGGTTAGGAAGTGAGAACTGTGCTGTCATGGTCTGTGGTTCATTTGTTTATCTAGTGGAGATATTTAGTCTAAAAAACTGTGGAAGACTTCAGTTCATACAGGAACACAGAAGAACATTTATAGTACAACAGTGTGTCTTCTGAACCCGAATGAACACATGATCACTATCACTCACTCACTCACACACATGCATGCACACTCACTCATGCACACTCACTCACTCACTCACTCACTCACTCACACACTCACTCACATGCATGCACACTCACTCACTCACTCACTCACTCACTCACTCACTCACTCACTCACACACTCACTCACATGCATGCACACTCACTCACTCACTCACTCACTCACTCATTCACTCACATGCATGCACACTCACTCATGCACACTCACTCATGCACATTCACTCATGCACACTCACTCACTCACTCCTCCTCACTCACTCACTCACACACATGCATGCACACTCACTCATGCACACTCACTCATGCACATTCACTCATGCACACTCACTCACTCACTCACTCACTCACTCACTCCTCACTCACACACTCACTCACATGCATGCACACTCACTCACTCACTCACTCACTCACTCATTCACTCACATGCATGCACACTCATGCACACTCACTCATGCACACTCACTCATGCACATTCACTCATGCACTCACTCACTCACTCACTCACTCACTCACTCACTCACACACATGCATGCACACTCACTCATGCACACTCACTCATGCACATTCACTCATGCACACTCACTCACTCACTCACTCACTCACTCACTCACTCACTCACACTCACTCACATGCATGCACACTCACTCACTCACTCACTCACTCACTCATTCACTCACATGCATGCACACTCACTCATGCACACTCACTCATGCACATTCACTCATGCACACTCACTCACTCACTCACTCACTCACTCACACACATGCATGCACACTCACTCATGCACACTCACTCACTCACTCACTCACTCACTCACTCACTCACTCACTCACTAACTCACTCACTCACATGCATGCACACTTACTCACTCACTCACTCACTCACTCACTCACATGCATGCACACTTACTCTTGCACACTCACTCACTCACTCACTCACTCACTCACTCACTCACTCACTCACATGCATGCACACTCACTCACTCACTCACTCACTCACATGCATGCACACTCACTCATGCACACTCACTCATGCACACTCACTCACTCACTCACTCACATGCATGCACACTCACTCACTTACATGCATGCACACTCACTTGCATGCACACTCACTCACTCACTCACTCACTCACTCACACACATGCATGCACACTCACTCATGCACACTCACTCACTCACTCACTCACATGCATGCACACTCACTCACTCACTCACTCACTCACTCACTCACTCACTCACTCACATGCATGCACACTCACTCATGCACACTCACTCATGCACACTCACTCACTCACTCACTCACTCACTCACTCACTCACTCACTCACTCACATGCATGCACACTCACTCACTTACATGCATGCACACTCACTTGCATGCACACTCACTCACTCACTCACTCACTCACTCACATGCATGCTCACTCACTCACTCACTCACTCACTTACTTACTCACTGACTCATGCACAATCATTTACATGCATGCACACTCACTCACTTACATGCATGCACACTCACTCACTCACTCATGCACAATCACTTACATGCATGCACACGCACTCACATGCATGCACACTCACTCACTTACATGCATGCACACTCACTCACTCACTCACTCACTCACATGCATGCTCACTCACTCACTCACTCACTCACTCACTCACTCACTCACTGACTTATGCACAATCACTTACATGCATGCACATGCACTCACTTGCATGCAAACTCACACTTACATGCATGCACACTCATTCACTCACTCACTCACTGACTCATGCACAATCACTTACATGCATGCACACGCACTCACATGCATGCACACTCACTTGCATGCATGCATGCACACTCACTTACTCACTCACTCACTCACTCACATGCATGCTCACTCACTCACTCACTGAGTCATGCACAATCACTTACATGCATGCACACGCACTCATGCATGCACACTCACTCACTTGCATGCATGCATGCACACTCACTCACTCACTCACATGCACGCTCACTCACTCACTCACTCACATGCATGCACACTCACTCACTCACTCACTCACTCACATGCATGCACACTCTCTCATGAACACCCACTCACTCACGCACACTCACATGCATGCACACCCACTTACGTGTATGCACACTTAGTCACGTATATGCACACTCACTCACGTACACACACTCATGCGCATGCACACCTGCTCACTCACACTCACTCATGTCCCAATCACTTACAGACCCAATCACTTACGTGCATGCTCACTCACTCACTCACTCACACTCACTCACTCACATGCGTGCACATTCATTTACATTTACATTACATTTGCGGCATTTAACAGACGCCTGTGTCCTCAGTGACATACAAAAGTGCTTTGAGTCTCATGAATAAATCTACACTGGTACAATGGATTAAAAACTTAAGATAAATCAGACTACAACTCTGTGCAAACTTGGAAAGTGCTAATTTAAGTGTTTCAGTGTCAGGCGAAAGAACGTGCCGGAAACCGAAGTAAAATCCACAAAGATCTTTTTAATGAAGAACAAAAGGGCAAGGCAGAAGAACAGCAAACCGCAACAAAACTCAGGTTAAACTAACCCTGGTGAAAGCTGTGACTAGAGAGTGCAACAAACATACAGAGTCCCGTACACAGAGAAGAACGGAGGTTATATAGCGTGATTACTGATTAGGGCCAGGTGTAGATGATTAGTAAGTAGGAGAGCTGCTTGGAGTGATAGGAGGGTTTGGTGAGGGTGTGGCTGGTGGATCCCTGACATTCAGGAAGATAAAGGTCTTCACCTGTTGTTTGAAGATAGTCAGGGACTCTAGGGGAAGTTCATTCCAC
>NC_060894.1:0-35000 GCF_014805685.1 Silurus meridionalis | reverse complement strand
TGAAGTCCACTATCAACTCCTCAGTCTAGTTCTACAAGATTGTTCTCCTGGCTCCATCTCTCTTGGTTTTTAATCTCCTGTAGGTAGGCCGATCTCGTCGAGATTTGATGGTGGTGGAGTTGCAAGTGGCCACACAGTCATATGTGTACAGCAGTGGTGGGCGGTGTATTTGGTACCTGGGCCTTCAGTGTGGACGTACCCGAATGAATTCACCTCTTAATACCATCACTATCACATCACAATTATAGAAAGTATTAATTATTAGAATTTAGGTTGTAAATGTAGGTCAGTGCTGATGATGGTGTTTAGGCCAGCAGAGAAGGCTTTGTTGGTCCTGACTGCCCGTCACTGGTGTACAGTGAGTACAGCAGGGGGCTCAAAACACAACCCTGAGGAGCTCCAGTGCTGAGGGTGAAGGCGGATGAGATGTGTTTGCCAACCCAAACGGCTTGTGGTCTGTCAGTCAGGAAGTTGAAGATCCATTGACAGAGCCGCAGGCTGAGTCCCAGGACCTCCAACCTAGAGGTGAGTGTGAAGGGAATTATGGTATTAAACACTGAACTGTAGTCTACAAACAGAATTTTCACATAATTGCCTTTTCTGCAGTCCATTTATTTTATTTTAGTTGCCATTTTTGCTTTTGTACAGTAGATAATTAATACATTAACTTATGTTTTTAACAGATTAACTACGTTTAAATGCTTGGTTTTATTGTTTGTATATTACATTTATGCATATATAATTTAATTATTATTCAAAATAAATTTTTATACAAATGTATAATTATTATACAAAATGAATAATTATATAATCAAGATGCTTATATTTTCACAAATGAACAAAATATCTGTGTATTTTCTTAAACAAAAACTGTCAAAACAATGTTGTTGTAAGGGATCCTCCTGCCAACACCACCATCACACACAAACACACTGCCATCACACACTAACACACCACCATCACACTCTAACACACCATCATTACACTCTAACACACCACTAACACACCGCCATCACACACACTAACACACCACTAACAAACACACTAACACACCTCCAACTCACACACAAACACACCACCAACACACACTAACACACCACCATCACACACTAACACACCACCAACACACACTAACACACCACTAACAAACACACTAACACACCTCCAACTTACACACAAACACAGCGCAATCACACACTAACACACCGCCATCACACCACCATCACACACTAACACACCTCCAACTCACACACAAACACACCACCAACACACACTAACACACCACTAACAAACCACCATCGCGCGCACTAACACACCACCATCACACTCTAACACACCATCATTACACTCTAACACACCACTAACACACCGCCATCACACCACCATCACACACACTAACACACCTCCAACTCACACACACACCACCAACACACACTAACACACCACTAACACACCACCATCACACACTAACACACCACCATCACACTCTAACACACCATCATTACACTCTAACACACCACTAACACACCGCCATCACACACACTAACACACCACTAACAAACACACTAACACACCTCAACTCACACACAACACACCACCAACACACACTAACACACCACCATCACACACTAACACACCACTAACAAACACACTAACACACCTCCAACTCACACACAACACACCACCAACACACACTAACACCACCATCACACACTAACACACCACTAACAAACACACTAACACACCTCCAACTCACACACAAACACACCACCAACACACACTAACACACCACTAACAAACACACTAACACACCTCCAACTCACACACAAACACACCGCCATCACACACTAACACACCGCCATCACACCACCATCACACACACTAACACACCTCCAACTAACACACAAACACACCACCAACACACTAACACCACTAACACACCACCAACACACACTAACACACCACTAACAAAAACACTAACACACCACCAACTCACACACACACACAGCCATCACACACTAACACACCACCAACACACACTAACACACCACCATCACACACACTAACACACCACCAACACACACTAACACACCACTAACAAACACACTAACACACTCCAACTCACACACAAACACACCACCAACACACACTAACACACCACTAACACACCACCATCACACACACTAACACACCACACACACTAACACACCACTAACAAACACACTAACACACCACCAACTCACACACACACACCGCCATCACACACTAACACACCACCAACACACACTAACACACCACCAACACACACACTAACACACCACTAACTCACACACACACACACACACGCCATCACACACTAACACACCACCAACACACACTAACACACCACCATCACACACACTAACACCACCAACACACACTAACCCACCACCATCACACACACTAACACACCACCATCACACACACTAACACACCACTAACACACACTAACACCACCATCACACACACAAACACACCACCAACACACACTAACATACCACTAACACAACACCATCACACAATAACACACACCAACACACACACACACACACACACATCGCCATCACACACTAACACACCACCAACACACACTAACACACCACCATCACACACAGTAACACACCACCAACAAACACACTAACACACCTCAACTCACACACAAACACCACCAACACACACTAACACACCACTAACACAACACCATCACACAATAACACACACACACACACACACACACACACACACACACCGCCATCACACAATAACACACACCAACACACACTAACACACCACCATCACACACTAACACACCACCAACAAACACACTAACACCTCAACTCACACACAAACACACCACCAACACACATTAACACACCACTAACACACCACCATCACACACTAACACCACTAACAAACACACTAACACACCTCCAACTAACACACAAACACACACCAACACACACACTAACACACACCATCACACACACTAACACACCACATCACACAAACACACCGCCATCACACACTAACACACCACCAACACACACTAACACACCACCATCACACACACTAACACACCACTAACAAACACACTAACACACCTCCAACTCACACTAACACACCACTAACACACACTAACACCACCATCACACACTAACACACCACCATCACACACTAACACACCACTAACACACACTAACACACCACCAACACACACTAACACACCACTAACACACCACCATCACACCAACACACCACCAACACACACTAACACACCACTAACACCACCATCACACACCAACACACCACCAACACACACTTACACACACTAACCGTCACCAACTCACACTAACACACCAATAACACACCACCATCACACACTAACACACCATTAACAAACACACTAACACACCACCAACTCACACTAACACACCACCATCACACACTAACACACCACCATCACACACACTAACACACCACATCACACACAAACACACCGCCATCACACACTAACACACCACCAACACACTAACACACCACCATCACACACACTAACACACCACTAACAAACACACTAACACACCTCAACTCACACTAACACACCACTAACACACACTAACACACCACAATCACACACTAACACACCACCATCACACACACTAACACACCACTAACACACACTAACACACCACCAACACACACTAACACACCACTAACACACCACCATCACACACCAACACACCACCAACACACACTAACACACCACTAACACACCACCATCACACCAACACACCACCAACACACACTTACACACACTAACCGTCACCAACTCACACTAACACACCAATAACACACCACCATCACACACTAACACACCATTAACAAACACACTAACACACCACCATCACACACACACACACATCGCCATCACACTAACACACCACCATCACACACCAACACACCACTAACACACACACCAACACACCACTAACACACCACCATCGCACACACTAACACACCACAAACACACACCAACACACCATTAACAAACACACTAACACAACACCATCAAACACACATACAAACACACGCCAGCACACACCAACACACCACCAACACACACCAACACACCACTAACACACCACCAACACACCACCATCAAACACACTAACACACCACCAACACACACACACACACACACACACACACACACACACACACACACACACACACACACAATACAACTACATTCAAACACAATTCTTCACTAACGTTTTAATTTTAACTTCACTCCCTCTCAGCCCCTGACAAACTGCGCCACCTATTGGGGAGCACAGAGAGCTGTACACTCGCAGCCCACTGAATACACACCTTCCACCAGGTGAAGGACAGTATGTGACCGTGTCACCTAGAGTATGCATCACACACATACACACACACACACACACGCATATACAGCCTTTATTTTCTTTCCTTTTATTCTATTATTATTTCATCTTATTTTTTTATTTATTTAACTATTCCCTTTATAACTCTATAGTTTATATAGTTATATTATAGTATATTATAGATTCTAATAAACTTTATTTCGGCTTCTTCCGTTAGGGGTCGCCACAGCGGATCCGCCGCATGTTTAATTTGGCACGTTTTACGCTGTATGCCCTTCCTAACGCAACCCTCCCTAATTTATCCGGGCTTGGGACCGGCACTGAAAGTGGCTGGGGATGGTTCCCCGACCGAGGATCGAACCCGGGCCGCAGCGGTGAGAGCGCCGCATCCTGACCACTAGACCAACAGGGAACCTAGTATATTATAGATTCTATACTATATTATATACAGTATTATTATAGTTTATTATTATTTCTGACTGTAGTTTCTGATTTGTGTCTGTATATTCTGTGCTTTGGCAATATGAATGTCAATATTTGTCATGCAATAAAGCAAACTGAGAGAGAGAGAGAGAGAGAGAGAGAGACTTTTTTTTGTACTTTTACAAAACTTTATTTACACAAGTCACATCATAAAAATTCAGGGGGACTTAATAAATAAATAAATAAATAAATATGTGTAAAATGGTTTCATAATTGATTTGAGTTCAGTTCTGGTGTAAAGTTTATTCTCCTTCTGTAACAAAACATTCTCCAACACCACACACATTTAAACACTTCCACATCATTCACACTTCTGTAAAAGTTACAATCTATTAAAACTCTTGATTTGATCAGCGTTTTTAACATTCTTGTGTTCTCACAGTCAGTGTTCTGTGTGATCTGGTTTATCCGGCTCAGGTATATCTCCATCTTCACCTGACCGAGGAGAAAATTAACCAGGTGGCACCTGAACCTGTGTTTCCTAACGTATTTAAAACCAAAAATAAAACACTGAACAGTAAAATCAACACAAAAAGACCTTAAAATGCTCCGTAAAAACACAAACAGTGACTGCAACCTGGAGCAGTGAATAAAAGCATGAAAACTGTTTCCCTCTGTGAACAAAAAGGACAGTCAGGTGTAGCATCAGGGTTTAAAACAGAAATAAAAGAGTTCACAGAGATAATACCATGTAAAATCCTCCCCTGGAGCTCGCAGCTCTTTTTGGTAACGGTGGTTTGTACAGTGTCTCCACTCTTGTTTAATATCAGCATTTAAACCCTGAACACTTCTCCATGGGGGTCCACCCTCCCACTCAGCTTCTTCTTATTCAGAACCTTAACACACACTCTGTAGAGCAGCTTCCTGAACACTGACCCAAAGTCCATCTCCCCTTTACCCCGGAACTCCAGGAAGGGGCGCTCACACCCGTTGAGGTCAGGAGCAACGTTCAGCTGGGGAAAGGGTTCCTCCTCTGCAGGACCAGCCTCTGTGTGTTGATAGTCCATCAGCTGAACACGCTCCTCTGATGTTAGTGCAGATCTCCAGCGGTGTAGGAGCTGATTGACAACACGCAGGGACCTCAGTCTCATACGTGCTGCCAGGTCCTCTGCTCTCGACAAGTCTGACCCGGATCACAAACTCCCGGAGCGACACATTGCCCGAGGAGACTAGAGTTCTGGACAGTGCAGAAACGGTCACACTGGAGATCTTGCTTGCCACTGACTCTGAGTGCTTTGGCAGGTCCTCTGGAAGTCCTCTGCCTGTGCCCCTGACCGCTCACTGCTATACAGCTTTGAATAGAAGCTAATTGTCTGCTTGCGAATTTCTGAAGGCTCTGACACGAGATCCCCTGATTCTGTTCTCACAGCATGCATGAACCTTTTTTGTCCATTTCTTTGTTCTAAACTGAAGAAGAACTTAGAAGGAGCATCCATCTCAGTAACATCTCAGTAACGTTACTGAGCATCCATCTCAGTAACGTTTTAAAGTGTGAGCAGACCAGCTCCCCCTGTACTGCAGTATCTAAACTGAAGAGTTAAAAGCTACCTTCTCCAGTTTAAAACAATACCATAAATAAATAGTAGCAGTAAACAATAGGCGCTCTTAGGTTTTAGCAGGGCTTCTCTGGGGTGGGTACGTTACTAGTGGAGCTCTGGTCTGCAGTCTGAGCTTGGGGCTCACGCTCCCTAGGCCCTGGTGCAACAGCAGTTACAAGGCTTTCAGCAGCAGGCCAAGCAGAAGCCGCAGGAGGAACGACTCCAGCATGCTCAGCTCTTTCCTGTCCCGGTCACTTGGAAACACCGGGGTCACTCTGTTTTTCAGGACAGGCACGCACAAGATGCCCAAACTGACCACATTTAAAACATTTTATTTCTGCATCAGTGGAAATGAAAATGTTGTAGTCAAAGTTCTCAGTCTTGAACTTAAAGACTGCATTTAGTTCATCCAGCATCCACGTGCGCGCTTGTCATTCCGCACTGACCATGCCCCAGTGTCTTTCATTTCGCACTGACCACGCCCCAGTGTCTGTCATTCCGCACTGACCACGCCCCAGTCTGTTTTCACCGGTCACTCCGCACTGAAACGCCCCAGTGTCTGTCATTCTGCACTGACCACGCCCCCAGTGCCTGTCTCTGGCTGTCATTCCGCACTAACCACGCCCCCAGTGCCTCATTCTGCCTGTCACTCCGCACTGACCACGCCCCCAGTTTCTGTCTCTGCCTGTCATTCCGCACTACCCCCCCATCTGGGGCTGTGAGGCAGTTAAACTTGATGGTAATTTGGTTAATTCTGGTGAACATTTCACCAAAATGAAATGTGTGCAAGTGTGAGTTGGTATTGTGAGTGTGTGCTTGTGGTATGTATGTCAATGTTAAAGTGAAGTTTATTGTCATTCAGCCAGGCAGCAAGTTGTTTCTCCAAAGGCTCCAATATGCAGGTGTAAATATGCTGGTGTTGTGTGTGTTGTTGAGGTAGCAGTGACCAGTTGAATAATTCAATTCAATTCAATTCATTTTTATTTGTATAGCGCTTTTAACAATGAACATTGTCTCAAAGCAGCTTTACACAGATAATGTGGTGATTAAACATAAATATGTTCTTTGTAAGTATGTTTGTCCCTGATGAGCAACTGTGGCAAGGAAAAACTCCCCGAGATGGCATAAGGAAGAAACCTTGAGAGGAACCAGACTCAAGAGGGAACCCATCCTCATCTGGGTTGCACCAAATGTCCATTTGAAGCAGATATACAATGTTGTGGGGTACAGTGATGATGATCAGAAGCAAACTGCACTCCCGAGTCAGTGCAGCAGACCGCCGACACCAACTACAGTCCAATCCGTCCTCAAAGCACCCGTTCTACTCCGGAATTAAGAGACCGTCCCGAGCTGCACAGAAGTGTGAAGATCCAAGGAGGGGAGAGGGGCAGGAACACTGGTCACTGGAGCCTCAGGAGCATGTTTAACTCGACCAAAGAGAGAGAGAGAGAGAGAGAGAGAGAGAGGTGACGGGAAGAGAAGGATATGGATTATTAAGTGTAACTATTGGTGTATGAAAGTTAATGTCACTGTGCAGTTTGGACTCCGGCAAGACTCGCTATGGCAGCATAACTAAAAGGGAGAACCAGAAGGTAACACAGACATGAGGGATCTCTGGGATAAGAGACGACCCACCACACCACCGTCAACAAACCTGAGTGAGCGTGTGAATGTGAGGGGACGACAGCATACAAATATACCAGTTCACCAAACACTCTATATCCATGTTCCCTCCAGATCTGTGCCTTTACCTAAGAGAAATCTACTGATAAAAGGCTTGACTAAATAAATACGTTTTCAACCTCGACTTGAACACTGAGACTGTGTCTGAGTCCCGAACACTGATTGGAAGGCTGTTCCATAACTGTGGGGCTTTATAAGAGAAAGATCTGCCCCCTGCTGTAGTCTTCATTATTTGAGGAACCAACAGATAGCCAGCACCTTTTGATCTAAGTAGGCGTGGAGGATCATACTGGTACAGAAGTTCACTCAGATACTGCGGTGCGAGACCGTTAAGTGCTTTATCGTCAGTAGTAATATTTTATAATCAATGCGAGATTTGATTGGGAGCCAGTGTAGACTGATTAAAACAGGGGTGATGTGGTCATATTTCCTAGATCTAGTGAGGACCCTTGCTGCTGCATTCTGGACTAACTGAAGCTTATTGATGCACTTACTCACACCCAGACAGTAAAGCGTTACAGTAGTCTAATCTAGAAGTAACAAAAGCATGAACCAGTTTTTCTGCATCCTGTAACGACATCATATTTCTAATCTTAGCAATATTTCTAAGGTGAAAGAAGGCGATCCTGGTGATATTATTCACGTGAGACTCAAAGGAAAGACTCGGGTCAATAATCACACCAAGGTCTTTGACAGCCGTACATGCTGAAACAGAAACACCATCCAGAGATGCTACGTAATCGGAAAGTTTACTTCTAGCTGCATGTGGTCCTAGTAAAAGTACTTCCGTCTTATCTGAGTTGAGCAGAAGAAAGTTATTAAGCATCCACTGTCTAATGTCCTTTACACACTTCTCAACATTGTTAAGCTGATCTCTCTCATCTGGCTTTGCTGAAATATACAGCTGTGTGTCATCAGCATAGCAATGGAAGCGAATCCCATGTTTATGAAGAATAAGGTGACTGGTGTTATTGCTCATCTCTTGGTATTGTAGATGTTTATAATGAAATGATTGTGTGTTAGTGAATATGATTGTGGGTCGCTTGCTTTAATATGTTTCCAGAATTTGATTGTCCTTTTTTGGATGTTCAGGAGGAACGGAATTCGGCCCTAATTCTGCACTGCATCCGTTGTTGGCAGTGTTTCTGTGCACCTTTAAGATCTCCACATGCAGGATTTCAGGTGGATGTTTGTCTCATGTACAGGTTGGTGTGTTAGCAAACACCACACTTCACTGACATACATAATAATTGCTTCATTCACTGACTAAATTTTTTAAGGCAGATTCTAACTGGAAATTCTATAGAAGTTTGTCATTTTATCATGTAGAAGATCTGTGTGCGTGCTCTCTGTTTATTAACTGCCAGTTTAAAGGTTTGTGATGAACTCATGCATAGCCCGAGGTAGGTGTAGTTTTTGGCTCAATTTAATGAGTTCCAACCCTAAATGTGTTTAGTTCCCTGAGATGGACGATGATGATTTTGGTCTTGTTGAGGTTGACTGTCAGGATCCAAGTTCGACAGCACTGCTGCAGCAGGTCCAGGTTCTGCTGTAGACCCTGAGCAGTGGGGGACAGCAGGAGCAGGTGATCTGCATACAACAGGAGATTAATCTCTGAGTGGTGTAGAGTGAGATCAGGTGCTGCAGACATGGAGACCAATTCATTACTGTAGATGTTGAGTGTGGGACTTAAACAGCAGCCCTGTTTCACACCACACTCCTGAAAGAAAAATCAGTTTATCTCCAATTCTGGTTCTGCACTTGTTCCCTTTGCACATGGATTTAATGAGATCACTCTCCAACATTGTGTAAAATAATCTGTTATGCCAGGTGGGGTCAAAACCTTATAATTAGGAACCACATATTATTCCATTGTGTAAATATGATCAGCTGTACAGTATTCTGTAAAATAAAATAAAAAAATATTGTAAAAAAGCACCTGTCAGAACCTGACTGAAGAGTGAAGTGGGTACCCGTCTGAATCTGGTTCCTATCAAGGTTTCTTCCTATCGTCTCCACTGGTTTACTCATTAGAGATAAACTAATGAGTAATTTATAAATGTTAAATTTATATGAAATAAAGCTGATGTTTAGGTTAGTGCTCTGTGATTCTTTACACCAGGTGTGGAACTTCTCAGACTTCATACCACCTGTGGTCCAGTTACTTTACACACACAATAAAAAATGGACTGAATCACAATCCTGCTTATCAGTGTGTATGAGATCAGACTAAAAGCACCCGATGAGATTTTTCATTCATTTATTTATAATTTATACATCAGCATTACAGAGAGTTCATGTGCAGAGCTTCTGTGTGTAGAGAAAATCTCATGTAAAACATTTCTGTTTTCATGTATCAAACTAATCCCTGGTCACGTTGTCAGATTTATTCTCCGCTGTAATCAGACCTGTGTGTGTGTGTGTGTGTGTGTGTGTGTGTGTGTGTAAAAGCTAATATAATGAAATTAAGATTTTTTCACCTTGGATGGATTTTAACTTTCCATTTAACTGTCAATCAATTAGTCTGCTGTATCCTCTCTCACTCTCTATCACTATCACTCTCTCTCTCTCTCACACACACACACACACACACACACTGGAATGTGAACAGAATTTCGGTTAGTTTACATGCTTTACTGTTGCCTATAATAATAATAATAATAATAATAATAATAATCTGACTGCATACACGTCTAATGCAAATCAAGTTTTCATAGCAAAATTGAAAAATAAAAAAAGCATTGAAGTTTGAATCATTTAAAGTTTGGAGCTGTTTCCATGGTGAAATCAGTCAATTGACTGAAAGTTTCATTCACAAATCATTAAAAACCCTCAGCTGTTGTCATGGTTACGTGTTAAGGTCACACCCACTTTCAGTTACATAACCAACAACTGTAGAAAATAGACAAAACCATGTAACACTGCCCCGCCCACCGGATATGACATCAAAGAGCATCCTATACACTCCCACCCCTCCCCCAACACACACAGTTGAACATAAAAAATTAAGAGACAGAATTTAAAATTAAAAATTTCTAAACTAATCACTCTGTAAAGATGGGGTGTGTGTGTGGGTCTCAGGTGGGGAGTGAGGTTGGTGCATGTGGGGTCTCCTGAATGAGGAAATGTGAGCTATAAAACACACACACACACACACACACACACACACCTTATGAAAGGAATAGGAGGTGGACGATCTCACTCTACAGGCTAGCGTGTGTGTGCAGTGCAGAGAATAAATGTAATAATGAGTAGTCTGTCAGTGGGTGCGCGCTGCGACTGCATGTGTGTGAACTGCATGCGTGTGAGGAACATTTCTACCACTATGTCCTTTCTTCACTTCCTGTCCAACTGCTAGAGTGGCAACAACACCCCCCCTACACACACACACACACACACACACACACACACACACACACACACAGTTATTTTAGACTAGAACACACAGATGATTTGTAGGACAATACAACAATGTGTGTGTGATTAGAAATGCACAAACATTCCCAATCAGCATCAGTGTCATAATTGAGAGGGGCAGGGCAGGGGGTGTAGTGGGAGGGGCTTATTAGAAGGTCTTCCTGTGAATGGCACGTGCTCGGTCCTCTTCATACTCTTTCTTAGAAACCCACATCTTCTTAAAAGTGTCCAACGAAGCTAGGATAGAGCCACTGTCACACACACACACACACACACACACACACACACACACACACACACACACACACACACACACACACACACACACACACACACACACACACACACAGAGCAAAGGGCCAAATTGGTCAAATAGATTGTATCCATGAAAACGGTTTTCTTTGAATTGCACGTACACACAGTCCCGGTCTTACACTCAAATGTGATAATGTTCTTACCCGATCCATGTAGAGTAAAGTCTCTCCTGTGGAGCAGAGATCTGCAACACACACAGTTATTAAAAAAACAGTATTAAAAAGTATTAGTGTTAATTTCAGAGTGAAGCACAAACCTTTATTTTGACATCTTTGGGAGCAAGCTTCTTCACTTCACTCAGCAGTCTGTCTCCAAACCCTAATGCGCACACACACACACACACACACACACACACACACACACACACACAATTAACCCTTCACTTTTTTCACACCTGAACAATGTGCTCATAAATAAATGATATAAATAAATAATGTCTGCTGCGGCAGGTGGGCAAGGAGTGAGGCGGCAGGTGGGCAAGGAGCGACGCAGTGAGTGACGCGGTGAGGGAGGCCGCGGGTGGGCGAGGAGTGAGGCCGCGGATGGGCAAGGGGCGATGCGGTGGGTGACGCGGTGAGGGAGGCGGCGGGTGGGCGAGGGGTGAGGCGGCGGGTGGGCGAAGGGTGACGCGGCAGGTGGGCGAGGAGTGAAGCGGCGGGCGGGTGGCGGGTGACGCGGTGAGTGACATGGCGAGTGACGCGCCGAGTGACGCGGCAGGTGGGCGAGGAGTGAGGCGGCAGGTGGGTGACGGTGAGTGATGCAGCGGGTGGGTGGCGGGTGACACGGTGAGTGACGCAGCAGGTGGGCGGTGATAATCACTGTGATGATGAACACAGCACCTTTGAGCAGTGTGGAGCCGCCACTTAGGACAATGTTGGAGAACAAGGTACGCCGGAGGTCCAGGTCTGATTTCTGTATGGCGAAGGCAAGAACCTCATGGATTCCTTCACTCTCATTTCCAATTAGGTCAGGCCGGAACAACAGCTCTGGGGCCCGGAACCTGGCCGGCCCAATCTATCCAATGAACGAACACACACACACACACACACACACACACACACACACACACACACACACACACACACACACACACACACACACACACACACACACACACACACACACACACACACACACACACCTGAAAGTTATTGTTCTGAATGTCTTTCCACTATGTTAGATAACATTGTGTACTATCAGTATTTAGTATTTTTTTCGTGATCACAATGTACGTTACTAAAACACACAGTTCATTACATCAATTGTGCTCCCGTCCGGCAGTGTGTACTGTGCCTTCTCCGTCTCCAGAGTCTCATCTTTCTGAGGATTCAAGGACAGATAACATGCCCTCTAGAACACACACACACACACACACACACACACACACGTTAACTATACATTAAATGTGACCTGTCAGAAAAGTGGTGTTTATTAGCTTTTTTTTTTTTACCCAATCATACTGTTTATGCAGCTTAGACTTCACCTCTGATGAAGAGCCCTACCTCTTTGATAGTGCGTACAACCTCGAACTCAGCAGAGGTGTGAAAGCTGTATCCCTCCTTCCTCAGGAGCAGGCGAAGAAATCGGGACACGTCACGGCCTGCAATGTCCACACGCATGATCGAGTGCGGAATCGCAAAACCCTCGTAGATTGGCACTGCGTGGGTCACACCATCCCCCGCATCCAACACCACACCCGTTGTCCTACCAGTCGCATACCTACATGCACACACACACACACACACACACACAACCACTATTTCCCAATACGTGTGTGTACGTGTGTATGTGTGTATGTGTGTTACTCACAGGCTGAGAACGGCCTGCATGGAGATGAAAAGTGCTGGGACGTTGAAGGTTTCAAAGAAGACCTCAGCTGCACGTTCGCGGTTCTTACTTGGGTTTAGAGGCGCTTCAGTCAGCAACACAGGGTGCTAAACAAACATACACATTTTCGGTGCTTTCTCAAAAATTTTGGAACTTTCCCCCTAAATAATATTGAATTACTGTTTTTCCTTTCTGTATTCTCCACTTTTTGTCTGCTGCGTTCTCTTATTCTTTATGGAAGAGTGCTTTGTTTCCTGTTTTAAAGCATGAACGGAGGTCATTCCTAGCAGAACTGCCAATACACACTACAGAAAACACAGTAAGGTAGGACATTTTTCCAATAAGGTAAACATCCAGCTTGTTCAGTGTGTGGAGTGTACAATCAGTCTTTCTCCATTGCTTGGGATAATTTTATCTGTGAGAAGTGCAAGTTAGTTTGCTCTCTGACGGAGAAGATCCTATCGTTAGAGGAACGCATCCAGAGTCTTGTAAGAATTAGTGAGAGTAAAAGCAGTCCAGTCTCTGCAGGAGGAAGTCTAGATGCTTTAGGTGAAGTTAGTATTCCCCCGACTCCAGCATCAGGACACTCCTAGCACGATGAGTGGGTAACGATTCAGCGGCATACTCGCAAAGCCAAAGCTAACACTTTGGACCCAAAGGTCATGAGTTCATTTCCCACCTAAACCAACACCAGAGAACCCGAGCAAAGCCCTTAACCCCATAGCTGCTCGGTGGTATGAATGAGATAAGATAAGATATAACTGTATTCTTTCCACAGTGGGGAAATTTCCAATGTAAATAGCTGTTGATAAGTTTTGTAAATGTAGATATTGTTGTGTACCTCCTCACTGAAGGTTTGAAGCTGCTCTTTAGAGTAAACATACTGCCAGATCCTCTCCATGTCATTCCAGTCATTAACGATTCCATGTTCCATTGGGTATCGAACTGATAACAAACCCCTGTGTTCCTGCGCACACACACACACACACACACACACAAAAAACAGATTTTTGTACTTTGAAGTGTGTATTTACAGTGTGTAGCATGTATGTGCAATATGTACATGCAGTGTGTATGTGGGTTGCACATGAGTGGTGTGTGTGTGTAGCGTATGTGGGGTGTGTATGCGGGTTGTGTGTATGTGTCTATAGAGGTGTATTTGTGGTGTGGGTGTACGCATGTGTTACTTCAGCTTTAGGCCCAATGAACAGATCCCCCTCCAGAGCTCCGGCCATCACACGCACATGTTTGGGCCGACCAACACTGTACATTAATCAACACATCAGTAACGTTTAAAAAAACTCCTTCTTACACACACACACACACACACACACACACACACACACACACACACACTTGTATTCCTTTTATATCACAGCAAATTACTACTACAAAAATAAAGACCATTTATATTTTTGTTTACAATTTAGTGAAAACAAGTAAGTTTCTCATCCTCAAATTCCTCCAATCCTCAATTTCACAGCATTCTTTCATCCATCTCTTACTATCCCCTCATCCTTTTCTCTCACCATTCCCTTTTCTCCTCATCCTCTCACAACAATTAATCCACACCTGCTGGTGAAAACAGGGCAGTGTTTCATTTCACACATTTATTTTCTTTCACTTTTTTATTTGCATGAAGTAAATAATAAAAAAAAAAAGAATAAAAAAAAATAATCACTGCACATATGACTATTATAATTATTATGATGATGAGAAGAAGAAGGAGGAGGAGAAGGAGGAGAAAAAGCCATGATTGGAGCTGCAGTTTTTGCAGTCAGACTGGAGTAAATTCATCACTTACTAATTTGGGAAACAGTATTTAGGAATCTGATCTCCAGCAAATCCAGCTTTAATCACACCAGAACCCTGAAACACAACACATTAACACAACACAACACATTAACACAACACAACACATTAACACAACACAACACATTAACACAACACAGTATTACACAGAAGTAACTCAGCTGAAATGATGTCCTTGTGTTACTTTATTTATTATTACAAAAAGGAGGCACTTAATCAGTGTGAATGTTCAACTTGTGTTCAGTCATAAGACACAGCTGGAGGACACACACTTTCCCTTTCTCACTTTCTCTCTCTCTCTCACACACACACACACACACACACACACACAGAGAGAGAGAGAGAGAGGATCAGGGTGAAGTGACCACTAATTACTGTCATTATAAATGTGTGTGTGTGTGTGTGTGTGTGTGTGTGTGTGTGTGTCCACAGAAACGACCAGCCATTTTCTCCACAGTAACACACACACACACACACACACACACACACACACGTTGTGCTACACTGCACACTGACACATCCCGCTGCACGGCTAAGCGGCTAACAGTTTCGGGTCCTGCAGTGTTATAATCTTATACACCCCGGAACAGAGACTGAAGCGCGGATTATTCCAGATTTACTGCAGAATTTTACAAACTTCACCATCTGCGCATCAAAACCCGCACTGAGAAATACACACAAATAATTCTCTATAAATAAATAAATAAATAAATAAATAAATAAATAGAGCCGCGGGTCTGCTCGGAAACTCACAAAGCCGTGTCACTGAGGAAGCTAAGCTAACTGAGCTAGCAGGGTGTGGACCGGTGACATCATCGTTACTCACGTTATCGATCACCACCGGCTGATTAGCGATTATATCGTACGACTCCATCCCGGTTTCCTCCACCGCAACGCGCTAATTCCAGAATTTAATGTAATTTATAAACCTGTGTTCATGAGAAAACAGCGCGCGCTCAGCAAACACACCGGGAGACCTGCTGCAACTCAACCGAACTGCAAACGATACAACCCACCCCTGAACTATACCCACTGTGTGTGAGTGACTTCCGCATCAGCCAATCAGATCGCTCAGACTGGGACAGTCGCCGAAAAGTAGGCGGGATTAGTGACGCGTCAGGACGAAGCAGCGTCATTTCACAGATTTATATATAAATATGAAAACGATTAAACACAATCTACACAAATCTTTATTGTTAGATAAATATATTAAACATTTTTCACCTGTGAAGGTGCTTAGTTCTGTTATTTATCTTCTCACGTCTCTGACTATTTGTATTAAAACTAATATTAATAATATTATTTGTGTTTATTACATTACAGAACTTTATGATCGTATCACGTGTCCAACAGGTTTGCTCTCCCCAGTAAAGCACCCACTGATAAACCTAAAAAAAGCTCTGGTTATAGGAGACTCTATTCTGAGGCACGTGAAATTAGCGAGATCCTTAGGAGCACCAGCAGCACAGGTCAGGTGTATATCTGGACAAAGCAGGCCAGCTTAGGTTTTTAGAAAAGCACAAGTTCTCTAAGATAGTTTTTTACACAGGAGCTAGTGATATTCACCTTCGACAGTCTGGTTACTAAGAGAAACATTAAAAAAGTGGGTAAATTAGCGAAGGCAAAGTCTGATGCAGTAACATGCTCTGGCCCCATTCCAGTGTGGCGTAGTGATGAAGCCTACAGCAGGTTATAGTTCTCTGAACTGCTGGATGTCCAAATGGTGCTCCATAAACAATGTGGGCTTCACAGATAATTGGAGCAATTTTGAGGGCAAGGGTAGCCTGTTAGGGTGGGGCGGTATCCATCCCACCTGGGAAGGTGCTGCTCTCATTTCTTGTAGTATAGGTCATAGTCTCAGAACAGCACTAGTTAACCAGTGACTGTCCAGAGCCAAGGCCAGGGAGCAGACAGACAGTCTGCTAGCTGCACCGAGTTGTCACTTAGGATCCACCATATTAAGACTGTGTCTGTCCCCCGAGCAAAATTAAACCGAATGAATATGTAGCATTAAATGAAGCGAATCCACCTGGGTATAGTTACATACACCAGCCCCATCTAAATGGCAGAGCAGGCGGAGTCGCAGCTATTTATAATAATATAAAAATAATTTCCCATAGAAGTTACAGATTTCATCACAAATTTAGTTACTTCTTTAGACAAAGCATTAATTTTTGGTAAATTTAATATTAATTTTGATAATCAGGAAGACTCCTTTAGGTCATGCTAAGCAGCAGTTGTGTCCATTCTGGATTCAGTAGGAATTAATCAGAATGTAACTGGACCCACTCATAGTGGAGACACTCTTGACGTAATATTAACATTTGGATTCAATATAAAAAATACAATTCCACAGTCTGAAGTTATTTCAGATCATTACCTCATCTCTTTTAAAATCTGCCTCAGTCATTGCATTCGCCACGTTATAGAAAAGGATGTCTCCCCCTCCACCGCCACCGGCTTCCGAGGTCTTGACCGATAACCGATTCACCACTCTCCACATGACGGAAAGCGATACCGTGATTTTTGGAGATTCCATCGTCCGGCATGTCCGCACTACCGGAGCCAAAGGTAAGGTACACTGGTGCTTGTGTTCTCGATGTTGCTGGGCAGGTACCTGCGATCCTGAACGAAAACTTCTGAGCTGTTGTTCTCCATCCCAGAACGAACTAGGCTGAGGCAAATTGAGATCTTAAAGAGGGATTTCAGGATCCTGGTGGAGACAGTACACAGCACATCGCCCACAACAAGGATCATAGTGTCAGGACCTCTTCCCACCTACCAGAGAGGAATTGAGAAGTTCAGTAGACTTTTTGCACTAAATGAATGTTACAGTCATGCTGTTGAGAACACAAACTACTCCTTGTTGATCATTGGAAATTTTTTTCTGGGAGCACCCTAGGTTCTTCTATCCTGATGGCCTGCACCCCAGCAGAGTTGGAGCAGCAGTGCTATCAGACAATATCTTTAGTATGCTTCACACCATCTGACTGAAAGTAATACATCATGCAATTTACAACTATGACGACATGTATACAACAAACCAAATACAGTGGAACCCGGTTATGTCGATGTCCTAGGGGGTCGCCAAAAAGCATCGAGGTAACCGATGATCGAGATAAACGAAAATCAAAATGGCGGCAAAATATTAACATGCTTGAAATGTCTTTATGTACATGATGTGCGTTAATAAATGAGAATGTGCATGCACGTGTTATTGAAGGTTTTTTTTTACACAACAGCGTTGCCGCGATTTGTTTGATGAAGGCATGCTATAAAAATACATACAGTACATGTTTATCTGTCAGGACTCCACCTGCCACGCCCCCTTCGGCCCCCTTCAGCGTGTCAGGTGCTTTCTCGGCCGCTTTCTCACATATGGTGCTCGTTTAGCATCATCACCAGCTCCTATTTAAACTTCCACACTCTCACTGTCCGTTATTGTTGGTATATGTTGGTTCATGGCGGTCGTTGTTATCGCTCATGCGTTTCCCGGTACGTGTTTTCCCACCGGCACTCTCTCAACGTCTGCTCTTTTCTTCCCAAAGCCGCACCGCGCCCCTACTAACACTACTAACACTAGCACTAACTAACAGCAAATATTCACCAGTATACAATACAACACCTGTAGCAGCTGTAAGACTTGATTTTTCTGCCACTTCCGCGAGTTCTTCTGCGGCTGCACCGAGATAACCGACGTTAAATGGCAAATTTTCCCCCCTTGTGCTCGAGATATCAGGGTTCGGCGACATAAAAACATTTCACATTCATGTATGTGTGTATATATAAAGACTTGTTTATTCAACTTGCACATTTCTTAAATGCCAATAATATTATAGCCTTCCACTTTTGCACATTTCCTCTTCAAAGCCACAGCCTTAGAACATCTATCTGTACTTCTTTATGATGTCCACACGTCTCTGCACAGTTATAGCCTTTATATTTATTCACATGCTGTGCATATGCTACATATTTATCTGCACTATTCGCACGATTGCTACTTTTTGCAATTCTGGTAGATGCCAAACTGCATTTCATTGCTGTGTACTTGTACAATGCAACGACAATAATTATCTATCGATCGATCGATCGATCTATCTATCGATCTATCTATCTGTCTGATGTGAGGTTCAGTTACCAGTGTGACACTAAAACAGGTAGAAGTAATAACTACTTTTTACTGAAGTACATGTCCGAGCCAAGACTTCTTTAATTTCACTTGAGTAAAAAAGTATAATCAGTACATCAACTTTTACCCGAGTATTTTAAAACATAAGGATCTGTACTTCTACTTAATTAAAGGATGTGTTTACTTTTGCCATCTGATATGGCTGCATTGACAATACAAGCTTACTTGACTTAATTTGACTTTAGTGCTTCAACTGATGCATCTGAATTCAATAATTAAGGTGTCCCAATAATTTAGTTTATAGCATGTATGTGCAGTATGAACATTTAATATGTAATGAAAAAGTCTTGATTATAAAATCTGACTGAGAAACTGTATAAAATCATTTTAGTGCAGATGAGAAATAATCTCTTCATTCTACATTTTTCAGGTTTAAAGAACATCAGCTACCAGTTTTACCCACATTTTATATCGAATTAAATCAGCACATCTCTAATATACACACAGTCACGTCTGATTCATGAGTTACATCACAAAACCACACTACTGAGTGAGAAGAACCAGTACTCTCCCTCCCCTGATCACTGGAACATTTAGAGACTGTAAAGTAAAAAATAAAGAACAAATCCAGCTGTGCAGTGTGTGGAGCTCGCGTAAGCACTCGACTCGATCAAAGAAACGGACAGCTATCATTACTGCGTGCCTCTGCGCGATACCCCGTGCAGGTAATTTCTGTTCTGTAACGCATTTTTCTTCACTCTGGTTTTGATTGAACTGTTGACGTCAGACACAAATACACACATGTAAGGTGTTTATTAGGAGTAACTGCTGTGACATACACCTGGTACAGTTGGTTGTGTAACTGTAGCGATTGTGTGTGGGGAATAATGTTATTAATTAACAAAGGAGAAAACCAGTGCTGAATGCTTAGAGTCTCAATGAGGAAGCTCATGAGGAACAAGTTTATAGTGCGAGCCACAGGATGGACAACGCTGAGCTTCTCCTTCATGCAGCCAGAACCACACAATGGCCGTGTTGTCCTCCTCACCTGGAACACATACACACAGTTAATTCACAGAGACACACACACACACACACACACAATCATGACGTTTAAGTAAGGTGATGGACGCAGACATACAGACACAGCCGACGATGCGCTTGTTGTTGACGGAGGGGACAATGTGCGGGTCGTCTTTGGAGCCAGCGTACTGCTTTGGCTTCAGCACACTGTATGGGTCCTGAAATCACACACACAAACAAATTAACACACTGACAAGGTCAGTGATAATTAGTGGGAAAAATCAGCTCTCTTTAACTGCTCATACCGTGCCAGCCTTTAAGGACTTCAGAACTCTTTTCTCCAGCCCTGTGGCCTGCTGTTCATCAGTGGGAATGCCTGGAGATACAGAGTTATATTCAGTCTAAGATCATTTTAAACTCCCTGAGAAGAAATGTTACGTGTTTTACAGAAGCACTGCAGGAGAGAGATCATTATTAAACACTGGAGTGAGAGTTCACTGAATTTCCCATCACCTGTTTTCACACTAACTTTAGAGAAACTCAGCCCTGAGCGTATTACAGCTCTGTCTCAGAGGTTCCTAAAGAGAAGGTTGTGAAGTTGACATGTAACCTTGAAGTTTTTATTTCTACCTGTAGGAATACAATTGTGTGTTTTATTCTAAAAGCTTAAAAAAAAAAAAAAGGACCCCCGACATTTCTTTATAACTTAATCACTAAAAATGTCATTTAAATACACCAGGTTTCTGATGTATAAATAATAAATAATAATAATAATAATAATAATGATAATTGAACACTTGAAAACAAACACTGCAAAATATGTTTATTTTTTAAATGGTATACAATCTGTGATCAATGGAATTCACAGTTCATTTGTCAATACTTGAAAATTCATAAATAAAATAATTATTAAAAATAAATTTCAGAAGATTATTAGGCTTAATGTTAATATGAAGACAAATAAATTAAATGAAATTATTATTTCCGGGAAGCAGTTCACTGCGTAACACAATGTTACATTTATTTCTTATTTCTATAAAATAATATTCAGATTAAAGTTCACGCGCTTTAAAATTTAAAATAAATGATTTAAAGTTGTAAATTGAGCTAAAAGCAGGAGAACTGAGCTGAACTCTGTGCGGAACTGACACTGAGCTGATCCTCAGGACGCCATTGCTTGTCCTTGCCTTGTTCTCAGGCGGGTTTTTCTACAAAAGCGAAATAAAAAAACCTGCAATCCGCCTGAAATTCCGAGTTTTATGATCTCTCACCTCCAGCCGCCATTCCCCTGGTGAGCCCCAGAGCGGGAGACCCGCGGTACAGAGCCGAGGCCCGGACTGCTGCTCTCAATAACCTTGCTGCCATTTCTGCTTCTGCTCACACACACTCACTGCACCGGACGCACACTGATAACGCAAATGACAGCGGCTGACTGGCGCATACAAGTGACGTCATAGACAGACAAGGACGTGATTACGTCACAGCAAAATCAATACTGGTTACATTTCTGCATGGAATTTTTGGAGGTTTTGTATTTTAGCGTTTTAATTTTTAAATTATGTTTTGAATCACATTAAAAAATGTCTAAAATAATCATCTTACCTAACTGCATACCAATCTGTCCTCCAAACTCACTGCTGCCCCCTGTCTCTCTCACAGGGCTTCATTCATTATTAATAATTATGCACAATTAGTTCAGTTTATTTATCAGTTTTACAACCTGTCGATTACCCGCAGCAGGTGTTACACCAGATTCTGTGACCATAGTATGTTGTGACCCTAGAGGGCGCTGTTGCTAAAATGCAGCTTGAAATAGATCTTATTAGATACGTATGTAACCCTAGTTCCCCGAGGGAACGAGACGCTGCGTCGACCATGTCCAGTGTGTGAGGTCCTCACAACCAGCACGTAGGACAGAGGAGCCCGGAGTGGCTCTGAGGCCGAGGTCATAGAACCTGACGAAGGTCAGCGGGGTGGACCAGCCCGCAGCATCGTAGATGTCCTGGAGTGAGACTCCAGCGGACCAGGTCATAGAGTCAACCACACTCCGAGTGGAGTGAGCCTTGACCCCGAGCGGAGCGGGAAGACCAAAAGACTCAAAAGATGATGAGATAGCATCCACTACCCACCTGCTGAGAGTCTGCTTATTGGCAGGGAATCCCTTCCAGTTAGGGCCATAGCAGACAAACAGCTGCTCCTACTACCTCCACAGACTCGTCCTGGAGCCGGTTCTGCTTCTCCTTCTGCTTCTCCTGGTCGGGGTCTAAGAACGGAGAAGGGCAGAATGACTGCAGCATGACAGGTTGTGAGGGAACCGTAGGCACCTTAGGCATGTACCCAGGTTTCGTGTAGAGAAACACACTGGACATGCCAGGGGTAAATTTCAGGCGAAACGGGGCCACGGACAGAGCCTGCATGTCCCTGACCCTCTTCAGGGAGGACCTGAATGGATGAGGGCTCTGGAATGGAGGATCGTCTCCACTACCTTAGTAGAGAGACCAGCTGCTACGAATTGTGCCCCATCAGGGGCCACAACTATAGCCTCCACAACTCCGGGCGGGGGGAAACTAGGGCTCACCACCGCGGGGTGGAGTCTCCATTCCCCAGGCCTCGGCCCTTGCCTCGAAAGGGCATCTGCTCTCAGATTCAACCATCCCAGGATATAAACGCTCTCAGTGAGAGGAGTTTCACCTGGGACCACAGGAGGATACACCCCACCAGCTTGTATAAGGGGCGAGAACGGAGACCCCCTTGGTGGTTCATATAAGAGACTACCGCTGTATTGTCCATGTGGACCAACACATAGCGGCCACTCAGGTCTAGGTGGAAGTGTTTCAGACCCAGAATCACGGTCATCATCTCCAGGCAATTTATGTGCCATGAGAGGTGCAGCCTGCTTCATACCCTGGGCAACCCTGACTCGATTCCAAGGCTCCAAGTGCTCGCCACAAGACCTTGATGATACGGTGTGGATTGCCCTTCCGTTAGAACCCTTTGTCCCAAAGCCACCACTGGAGGGGTCTCATGTGGAGGAGGGAATGATATATATGCCTTCGACAGTCAGAGGTTTCTAAAAGTAATATTATTGAGGTGTGTAAATTAGCGAAGGCAATGTCTGATGCTGTAATATGCTCTGGCCCCATCCCAATGCAGTGTGGTGACATAGCTTACAGCAGGTTATCATCACTGGACTCCTGGATGTCCATGTGGTTCTCCAAAGACACTGTGGGCTTTGTAGATAATTAGAGCAATTTCAAAGGCAAGGCTGTTCGGCCTGTTTGGGCGGGACGGTATCCATTCCACTTGGTGTATCATCAGCATAGTAATGGAAGCAAATACCATGTTTATGTATAATTTCACCCAGAGGCAGCAGATATAAAAAGAAAAGCAGTGGGCCTAAGGCAGATCCTTGCGGAACAAAAAACTTTACCTCAGAGAGTGTGGAGAACAGTCATTTACCACCTTAACTAGTGCCGTCTCTGTGCTATGATGAGGCCTAAATCCTGACTATTACATTTCAAAAATGTTATTCCTGAGTACATGTGAGCAGAACTGCTGTGCTTTTCTAGAATCTTGGAGATAAAGGGGAGGTTTGATATTGGACTGTAGTTGGACAGCTGACAGGGTCAAGGTCAGGTTTCTTAATTAGGGGGTTGATAACTGCAGTTTGAAGGATTTAGGTACAAAACCAGTGCTAATGGAAGAGTTTATTATTTTAAAACAGGTTCAATTCCCTCTGGAATGATCTGTTTGAGGAAACTTGTAGGTGAGGGATGGAGAATGCAGGTTGATGATTTTGATGAGGAAATTAATGAAATTAAGTCGTTCTCTTGAAAAGGAGTAAAACTTTGTAATTGATGGTCTATTATAATTACAATGCTGTCTACAGGGTTATTTATAAAATAGTTTGGATTTATATTAACCGTCTGGATTTCTTGCCTGATGTTTTCAACTTTATTATTAAAAAAGTTCATGAAATTATTGATGGTGTGCATGTGAGTGCAGTGCTTTTATTTCCTGTTGATAAAAATCTAAGATTCTGCTTGTTATTTTCTATGAGGGTGGAGAAATATGCTGATCAGCAGCACTAGGAGATTTTCTAAAACTCAGGAGATTCTCCTTCCATGCTATTTGAAATACTGTTAATTTTGTTTGACGCCATTTACGTTCTAATTCCGAGTGGTCTGTTTTAAGGTGTGTGTATGATCATTATACCACTGTGATCATTTTTTCTCCCTGATCATTTTGGTCTTAAGGGGAGCTCCATCATCTAGAGTGTAACAGAACATTGATTCTATGTATTCAGTGGCCCAGTCGAGCTCTGCGGGATCAGACGGAGATCTATTTAATATTGTAATTTCTGGAAGATTATTGATAAACGCGCTGCTGTAGCTGACGTGAAAGTACGCTTAACACGGTAACGTGGTGAAGTAGAAATGCAATGACTGAGGCAGATTTTGAAAGAGATGAGATAATGGTCTGAAATAGCTTCAGACTGTGGAATTATGACTAAGTTTTTTATTTTTAATCCAAATGTTAATAACAAATCAAGAGTGTGTCTCTACTATGAGTGGCTCATAACACTCTCATTAATTCCAACTGAATCTAGAATGGACACAACTGCTGCTCTTAAGGAGTCTTCCTGATTATCAAAATGAATATTAAAGTCTCCAACAATTAATGCTTTGTCTAAAGAAGTAGCTACATTTGTGATGAAATCTGTAACTTCTATGGGAAATTATTTTTATTTTATTATAAATAGCTGTGACTCCGCCTCCTCTGCCATTTAGACGGGGTTGGTGTATGTAACTATACCCAGGAGGATTCGCTTCATTAAATGCTACATATTCATTCGGTTTAATCCACGTTTCTGTCAAACATATTATATTAAACTCCTGGTCGGTAATAATTTTGTTTACAGTAAGCGTGTGAGAAATCTAAAATTCAACAATCCTATCTTTAGATCAGAGGTGCTGCTGTGCATTCAGTCCTATTTAATTTCATGTTTATCAGGTTACTTAAACAGACTTTCTGAGAATTCGTATATTTTGGTTTGGTTTGGCTCTGGACAGTCACTGGTTAACTAGTGCTGTTCTGGGACTATGACCAATACAAAAAAAATGAGAGCAGCTCCTTCCCGAATGGAATGGATACCGTCCCGCCCTAACAGGCCGAACAGCCTTGCCTTTGAAATTGCTCTAATTATCTACAAAGACCACAGTGTTTTTGGAGAACCACCTGGACATCCAGGAGTTCAGTGATGATAACCTGCTGTAAGCTATGTCACCACACTGCACCACTCTCATACACACACACACACACACACACACACACAGGAGGGAACATATAGACAGTTTGGCGTGACTATGACTATAATGAGTGAGAGATGAGTGTGTGTGTGTGTGTGTGTGTGTGTGTGTGTGTGTGTGTGAGTGTGTTTTGAAGTGTTTCTGTGCTCTTAATGTTCCCAAACCAGTTCAGCTACATTTTTATACCTTAATGGAGGTTTGGCTTAATGAGGCAGGTATGTGTGTGTGTGTGTGTGTGTGTGTGTGTGTTCATTAGAGACAAAGACTGTGATGTGAATGGTGTTCCTGTCAGTGTTGTAAGACAATGTGTGATTAGTTTCAGACTGTATTGAAAATGGCGGTGAATCTGAGTAAACATGGGTCAGAACTCTCTGACGTTTATAATGAAGTGGTGAGAGGAAACACTGGCACTGACTGGTAAGCTACACAACATTATACACACAGCTACACACGTTTAGGTAGAGTATGGGTAACTAAAACTAACCCACACACATGCACACGCACCCATACACATTATTGCAAAATCACAAACATAGGTTAACACACAGTAACACACAGTCACACACACAGTAACACACACACACACACACACACACACACACACACACACACACACAAAATAATAAACAAACAGTAACAATAGAATTCACAGTAACACAGATTACTATGCACTAATAGACACATAAAGCCACAACCTACACACACAGTTCAATACACATACACACGTAAGAAAAGTTTCTCTTTTCTGTGTAATTTTCTCTGTGTCTCTTTTTTCAGGGCTTTATACACATATGAAGGAAACAGCTATGATATCCAGGTAGCAGCAAAAGGAGGTATGTGTCTGTGTGTGTGCATGTGTGTGGTGTGTGTTCAGTTGGAGATCAGGGTTAATCATGTTCCTCACTGTTCAGATGGAGGTTTAGATGAAATGGTGCAGAAGCTCTGCACAGATAAAGTGATGTATGCGTTTTGCAGAGTGACTGATCCAAACTACAGGGTGCCAAAATTTATTCTCATTAACTGGGTAAGTTACATAGAAGAATGTTTGAAAATATCTGAGAAAGTTTTTTGAATGAATATAAGCAGAATGAGTGTAGAATGTAGAAAGAGATAGAGTGTGTGTGTGTGTTCAGTTGGAGATCAGGGTTAATCATGTTCCTCACTGTTCAGATGGAGGTTTAGATGAAATGGTGCAGAAGCTCTGCACAGATAAAGTGATGTATGCGTTTTGCAGAGTGACTGATCCAAACTACAGGGTGCCAAAATTTATTCTCATTAACTGGGTAAGTTACATAGAAGAATGTTTGAAAATATCTGAGAAAGTTTTTTGAATGAATATAAGCAGAATGAGTGTAGAATGTAGAGAAAGAGATAGAGTGTGTGTGTGTGTAGACTGGTGAAGGAGTGACGGGTGTGATGAGAGGTGTGTGCGCTAATCACTTCTGCACCATGGCCAGTTTTTTACGGGTGAGTTTATAAACATGGAGAAGAGTTTGGCAAAAAATTTAAAAGTTTTGAATTTTGCAGATTTTATCAGTTATTATTGATTATGTGGTAAATAAAATTTTTTAGGAAATAATAAAATAATTATTATTAAAACACAAACTCGGAAAATTAATAAACAGAAGTGAATGAGGAGTCAGGGACAGATGAGAAACAGAATTTATTACTTACCAGAGATCTTTTTTTATATTAATGGCATTTGGCAAAAGCCCTTATGTAGAGCAACTTACAATGACCTCATTTATACTCTGAGCAGGTGAGGGTTAGAGGCCTTAACTACAGAACTACCACTTCACACTATCACATATATAAATAATGTTAAAATATTGAGAATTTAAAGCAAATCAGAGTTTGGAAGTTTGTAAAATTTTGTAATGGAGAAAACATAGGGTTCTGTTTCACTTTTTGAAAAATTTTGTTTACAGATTAAGTACATCTTTTTATTCAAATGCCTCTGAATACCTTGTCAATGGCTGATTGTGACTCATCAAGAACAACACGTTGGGCGAGAGCTGGAAGTTTCACTCATATAGAGTCATCTGTAGACTTTTATCTCATCCTGCTGGGGCTGCTAATAATCCCTCATTGTCTTAATATATACAATTTTATCAGGTTACTTAAACAGACTTTCTGAGAATTCGTATATTTTGGTTTGGTTTGGCTCTGGACAGTCACTGGTTAACTAGTGCTGTTCTGGGACTATGACCAATACAAAAAATGAGAGCAGCTCCTTCCCGAATGGAATGGATACCGTCCCGCCCTAACAGGCCGAACAGCCTTGCCTTTGAAATTGCTCTAATTATCTACAAAGACCACAGTGTTTTGGAGAACCACCTGGACATCCAGGAGTTCAGTGATGATAACCTGCTGTAGCTATGTCACCACACTGCACCACTCTCATACACACACACACAGGAGGAACATATAGACAGTTTGGCGTGACTATGACTATAATGAGTGAGAGATGAGTGTGTGTGTGTGTTCAGTTGGAGATCAGGGTTAATCATGTTCCTCACTGTTCAGATGGAGGTTTAGATGAAATGGTGCAGAAGCTCTGCACAGATAAAGTGATGTATGCGTTTTGCAGAGTGACTGATCCAAACTACAGGGTGCCAAAATTTATTCTCATTAACTGGGTAAGTTACATAGAAGAATGTTTGAAAATATCTGAGAAAGTTTTTGAATGAATATAAGCAGAATGAGTGTAGAATGTAGAGAAAGAGATAGAGTGTGTGTGTGTGTTCAGTTGGAGATCAGGGTTAATCATGTTCCTCACTGTTCAGATGGAGGTTTAGATGAAATGGTGCAGAAGCTCTGCACAGATAAAGTGATGTATGCGTTTTGCAGAGTGACTGATCCAAACTACAGGGTGCCAAAATTTATTCTCATTAACTGGGTAAGTTACATAGAAGAATGTTTGAAAATATCTGAGAAAGTTTTTGAATGAATATAAGCAGAATGAGTGTAGAATGTAGAAAGAGATAGAGTGTGTGTGTGTGTTCAGTTGGAGATCAGGGTTAATCATGTTCCTCACTGTTCAGATGGAGGTTTAGATGAAATGGTGCAGAAGCTCTGCACAGATAAAGTGATGTATGCGTTTTGCAGAGTGACTGATCCAAACTACAGGGTGCCAAAATTTATTCTCATTAACTGGGTAAGTTACATAGAAGAATGTTTGAAAATATCTGAGAAAGTTTTTGAATGAATATAAGCAGAATGAGTGTAGAATGTAGAAAGAGATAGAGTGTGTGTGTGTGTTCAGTTGGAGATCAGGGTTAATCATGTTCCTCACTGTTCAGATGGAGGTTTAGATGAAATGGTGCAGAAGCTCTGCACAGATAAAGTGATGTATGCGTTTTGCAGAGTGACTGATCCAAACTACAGGGTGCCAAAATTTATTCTCATTAACTGGGTAAGTTACATAGAAGAATGTTTGAAAATATCTGAGAAAGTTTTTGAATGAATATAAGCAGAATGAGTGTAGAATGTAGAAAGAGATAGAGTGTGTGTGTGTGTTCAGTTGGAGATCAGGGTTAATCATGTTCCTCACTGTTCAGATGGAGGTTTAGATGAAATGGTGCAGAAGCTCTGCACAGATAAAGTGATGTATGCGTTTTGCAGAGTGACTGATCCAAACTACAGGGTGCCAAAATTTATTCTCATTAACTGGGTAAGTTACATAGAAGAATGTTTGAAAATATCTGAGAAAGTTTTTGAATGAATATAAGCAGAATGAGTGTAGAATGTAGAAAGAGATAGAGTGTGTGTGTGTGTTCAGTTGGAGATCAGGGTTAATCATGTTCCTCACTGTTCAGATGGAGGTTTAGATGAAATGGTGCAGAAGCTCTGCACAGATAAAGTGATGTATGCGTTTTGCAGAGTGACTGATCCAAACTACAGGGTGCCAAAATTTATTCTCATTAACTGGGTAAGTTACATAGAAGAATGTTTGAAAATATCTGAGAAAGTTTTTGAATGAATATAAGCAGAATGAGTGTAGAATGTAGAAAGAGATAGAGTGTGTGTGTGTGTTCAGTTGGAGATCAGGGTTAATCATGTTCCTCACTGTTCAGATGGAGGTTTAGATGAAATGGTGCAGAAGCTCTGCACAGATAAAGTGATGTATGCGTTTTGCAGAGTGACTGATCCAAACTACAGGGTGCCAAAATTTATTCTCATTAACTGGGTAAGTTACATAGAAGAATGTTTGAAAATATCTGAGAAAGTTTTTGAATGAATATAAGCAGAATGAGTGTAGAATGTAGAGAAAGAGATAGAGTGTGTGTGTGTGTTCAGTTGGAGATCAGGGTTAATCATGTTCCTCACTGTTCAGATGGAGGTTTAGATGAAATGGTGCAGAAGCTCTGCACAGATAAAGTGATGTATGCGTTTTGCAGAGTGACTGATCCAAACTACAGGGTGCCAAAATTTATTCTCATTAACTGGGTAAGTTACATAGAAGAATGTTTGAAAATATCTGAGAAAGTTTTTGAATGAATATAAGCAGAATGAGTGTAGAATGTAGAAAGAGATAGAGTGTGTGTGTGTGTGTGTTCAGTTGGAGATCAGGGTTAATCATGTTCCTCACTGTTCAGATGGAGGTTTAGATGAAATGGTGCAGAAGCTCTGCACAGATAAAGTGATGTATGCGTTTTGCAGAGTGACTGATCCAAACTACAGGGTGCCAAAATTTATTCTCATTAACTGGGTAAGTTACATAGAAGAATGTTTGAAAATATCTGAGAAAGTTTTTGAATGAATATAAGCAGAATGAGTGTAGAATGTAGAAAGAGATAGAGTGTGTGTGTGTGTTCAGTTGGAGATCAGGGTTAATCATGTTCCTCACTGTTCAGATGGAGGTTTAGATGAAATGGTGCAGAAGCTCTGCACAGATAAAGTGATGTATGCGTTTTGCAGAGTGACTGATCCAAACTACAGGGTGCCAAAATTTATTCTCATTAACTGGGTAAGTTACATAGAAGAATGTTTGAAAATATCTGAGAAAGTTTTTGAATGAATATAAGCAGAATGAGTGTAGAATGTAGAAAGAGATAGAGTGTGTGTGTGTGTAGACTGGTGAAGGAGTGACGGTGTGATGAGAGGTGTGTGCTAATCACTTCTGCACCATGGCCAGTTTTTACGGGTGAGTTTATAAACATGGAGAAGAGTTTGGCAAAAATTTAAAAGTTTTGAATTTTGCAGATTTTATCAGTTATTATTGATTATGTGGTAAATAAAATTTTTAGGAAATAATAAAATAATTATTGCAGCCGGAGCGATAGCCACACGGGCTAAAGCTAACAGCCGATACCATCGAGCCAAAGCCTCTAGGGAGAGCGCCACCGGAGAGCGCTCTGAAATTCTCCCACCTCGGAGGAAGAATACGGAGCACCGCGAACGCACCGGGGAAGAACCGTCACCAAACGAGCGCAATCTCGAACGGGAGCTCGGAGCAGCCGAGCGCATAGCCACACGGCTAAATGCTAACAGCCGATACCATCGAGAGCCAAAGCCGAGGAAGAGCGCCACCGAGAGCGCCCCAAATTCACCCACCGAGGAAGAATACGGAGCACCGCCACACGCACCGGAGAATGAACCGCCAAACGAGCGTAATCTCCGGGAACGGGAGCTCGCCGCAGCCGGGAGCGATAGCACGGCTAAAATGCTAACAACCGATACCCTCGAGAGCCGACTACACGCCCTAAGCTAAGCAAACAACACATCGGCTGCGTGTCACCCCCAAATGAATCGGGCAAGCAGGAGACACGCAGACAGAATTTTGCCTGCATATAAGCTCATGACTGCACAGATAACACACTCAAAGCGCTTACCTGAACTAGCAGAAGCTAATGTCGCTACCACCGCACAGCCATCTTGTAGCTTCCTGGTTTACGCGACGCCGCCTGTCTATGACGCCACGGCTTGCCTATTGGCTAGATTTCACACGTGAGTTCAGAGCGTGGTCACGCAGGGCGTTCCCATAGCGTTCGACGCAGCTCGAGTTCCTGAAGGGGAACAGTAATTTACCACCTTAACTAGTGCCGTCTCTGTGCTATGATGAGGCCTAAATCCTGACTATTACATTTCAAAAATGTTATTCCTCAGTAGATGTGAGCAGAACTCAATTTCCTCTGGAATGATCTGTTTGAGGAAACTTGTAGGTGAGGGATGGAGAATGCAGGCTGATGATTTTGATGAGGAAATAAATGAAATTAAGTCGTTCTCTTGAATAGGAGTAAAACTTTGTAATTGATGGTCTGTTATAATTACACTGCTGTCTACAGGGTTATTTATAAAATAATTTGGATTTATATTAACGTCTGGATTTCTTGCCTGATGTTTTCAACTTTATTATTAAAAGTTCATGAAATTATTGATGGTGTGCATGTGAGTGCAGTGCTTTTATTTCTTGTTGATAAAAATCTAGGATTATGTTTGTTATTTTCTATGAGGGTGGAGAAATATGCTGATCAGCAGCACTAAGAGATTTTCTATAATTTAGGAGGCTCTCCTTCCATGCTATTTGAAATACTGTTCATTTTGTTTGACGTCATTTACGTTCTGATTTCCGAGTGTTCTGTTTTAAGGTGTGTGTATGATCATTATACCACTGTGCTGATTTTTTCTCCCTGATCATTTTGCTCTTAATGGAAGCTCCATCATCTAGAGTGTAACGTAACGTTGTTTCTAGATGTTCAGTGGCCCAGTCGAGCTCTGCGGGATCAGACGGAGCTCTATCTAATATCGTAATTTCTGGAAGATTATTGATAAACGCGCTGCTGTAGCTGATGTGAAAGTACGCTTAACACGGTAACGTGGTGACGTAGAAATGCAATGACTGAGGCAGATTTTAAACGAGATGAGATAATGGTCTGAAATAGCTTCAGACAGTGGAATTATGACTAAGTTTTTTATTTTTAATCCAAATGTTAACAACAAATCGAGAGTGTGTCCACCACTATGAGTGGGTCCTATAACATTCTGATTAATTCCAACTGACTCTAGAATGGACACAACTGCTGCTCTTAAGGAGTCTTCCTGATTATCAAAATGAATATTAAAGTCACCAACAATTAATGCTTTGTGTAAAGAAGTAGCTAGATTTGTAATGAAATCTGTAACTTCTATGGGAAATTATTTTTATTTTATTATAAATCACTTACATAGACACACTGAATAAATCACTCAGGACTTTTAGTCATTTGTTCAATAATTTATTTACAGTAACACATTGACCCACTATTTGGGATAATGAAAGTTTTTGCCTACTCTGTATGGTCAAATGGAGAGTAAAATGTCATTTTTCTAGCTGGATATTGACATAATTTCCCCCTCCTACCATTTGTAATGTTCAGTAAACAGTGACACTGGTGTCCAAGAGCTCAGAGAGTTCAAAACAAGAGTTTGTAGGAAGGACACAAGACAAGGTCATGGCATCTCTTTCTAAAAAAAAACCCCAAATATTCCATGGATTCTAATGGTTCTGATATCAAAAAGTAAACTTTGATTCCTTCTAACAAATTCTGAGTCGATCTGCAGAGCAGTTAGTTGACACAGCTTTGGTTCAAACATTTTTGTTAAAAATCACCCTCCTGCTCTTGCATTTTCCTCTTGCATACAGGGGCATCTCATTAAAATCATTAAAAAGTTTATTTATTTTAGTAATTCAATACAAAAAGTAAAACCGGTATAGTATATTGATTAATCACACACACACACTGATAGGGGGAGTGGTAGCTCTAGTGATTAAGGCGCTGGATTACTGATCGGAAGGTCAGGGGTTCAAGCCCCGGTATCACCAAGCTGCCACTCTTGGGCCCTTGAGCAAGGCCCTTAACCCTCTGTGCTACAGGGGCACCGTATCATGACCGACCCTGTGCTCTGACCCCAGTTTCCAAGCAAAACTGGGATATGCGAAGAACAAATTTCACTGTGCTGTAATGTATATGTGACAAATTCTATTCTATTCTATATATTTCAAGTGTTTATTCTTTTCATTGTGATGTTTTTGGCTCACAGCTAATGAAAAGCCAAAATTCAGTATCTCAGCTCATTAAATCCAAACACCTGTTCAGGTTTCCTGAGCCTTTAAACTGTGTCTCAGTCTGGTTCAGGCTCCACAATTATGGGGGAAAACTGCTGACTCGACATTTGTGCAGAAGACGATCATTGACACCCTGCACATGGAGGGTGAGACACAAAAGGTCATCACTAAAGAAGCTGCTGTTCACAGACTGCTGTATCCAAGCACATTGATGGAAAGTTGAATGGAAGGAAAAATGTGGTAGAAAAAGGTGAAACGATGCAGATTCAAGAATTTGTGGAGATTCACAAAGAGTGGACTGCAGCTGGAGTCAGTGCTTTAAGAACTTCCACACACAGACGTCTCCATGGGCTCCAACTGACTCATTCCTTGTGTCAAGTCTCTCCTGAACCAGAGACAATGTCTGTATTTTCTTTGTCTTACCTGTACAAAGGACAAAAAGGACTGGACTGTTGCTCAGTGGCCCAAAGTCGTCTTTTCAGATGAAAGGAAAGAAAATAGCATTTAATTTGGAATTTAAGGTCCCAGAGTCTGGAAGAAGAGAAGATCACAGAATCCAAGTTGCTTGAGGTTCAGTGTAAAGTTTGCACAGTCAGTGGTGGTTTGGGGAGTCGTGTCATCTGCTGGTGTTGGTCCACTGTGTTTTATCAAGTCCAAGGTCAGCACACTCATCTACCAGGAAGTTCTAGAGCACTTTATGCTTCCCTCTGCTGACCAGCTTTATGGAGATGCTGATTTCATTTTCCAGCAGGATTTGGCACCTGGCCACACTGCCAAAAGGACCAAAAGTTGGTTAAATGACCATGATGTTGGTGTGCTTGACTGGAGCAAACTCACCAGACCTGAACCCCATAAAAAATCTCTGGCGTACTGTCAAGAGGAAAACGAGAAACAAGAGAACAAAAAATGCAGATGAGCTGAAGGCCACTGTCAAAGAAACCTGGGCTTCCACACCACCTCAGCAGCTCCACAGACTGATCTCCTCCATGT
>NC_060893.1:28736369-28744419 GCF_014805685.1 Silurus meridionalis | reverse complement strand
CCCTACTTAAACTGGAAGCCCTATTAACACAACAACCTGTAAACTTACTGAGGGTAATTCATAGGAAATGTAAACAGAAAGTGAATCGTAGTCAGCAGGATTCGAACCTGCGGGGGGACCCCAATTTCAAGTCCATCTTAACCACTCGACTACAACACAAGTCACTGTGATCCCTACTTAAACTGGAAGCCTATTACACACAACAACCTGTAAAGTTACTGGATCAGGGTAATTCATAGAAATGTAAACAGAAAGTGAATCGTAGTCAAAGGAAACATCTTTATATTTAACCCATGTAAACAAGTGAATTGTGTCACAAGGAAACATCTATATTTAACCCAAAATGTAAACAGAAAATTAATCGTAGTGCAGGATTTGAACCTGCGGGAGACCCCAATGGATTTCTAGTCCTTAACCACTCGCCACGACTACACAAGTCACTGTCATCCCTACTTACACTGGAAGCCCTATTAACACAACAACCTGTAAAATTACTGATTGGGGTAATTCATAGGAAATGTAAACAGAAAGTGAATCGTAGTCAGCAGGATTCGAACCTGCTGGGAGACCCCAAATTTTCAAGTCCATCGCCTTAACCACTCAGCCAACTACACACAAGTCACTGATCCCCTACTTAAACTGGAAGCTATTAACACAACAACCTGTAAAGTTACTGGATCAGGGTAATTCATAGGAAATGTACAGAAAGTGAATCGTAGTCAACAGGAAACATCTTTATATTTAACCCAAAATGTAAACAGAAAGTGAATCGTAGTTGCAGGAAACATCTTCATAAATAAACCAATGTGAACATTTGTGACGCTCCATTGAACTCTTCTAATCTTCTTACTCTATAAGATATAAAGGGAAGTGAAACACACACACTGAGCTGAAATGAAGACTGAGAGATTGGCAGATGTCCATTCCTGACCAAACCGTGTGTATGTGATTGTAGGTGTCACCCATCCAGTGTGGAGCTGCAGCAGGAGAAGATCACACTCATATGTGTGGCCTACAAGGGCTTCCCCTTGGACTGGAGGCTGAGCTGGAAGGTTGATGGGAGCAGCTGGAGCTCGGGGAGAGCCGCCACACTGACTTTCAGCATGAGGATGGCCTCTACAGCTGAAGCAGTATGCTGAGCCTCCACCAGGAGCAGTAGAAGAACAAGCTCGTGACCTGTGAGGCCTTCAACAACAACCCGTCTCCTGTGGTGAGCACAGTGAACACAGAGCAGTGTTCAGAGCTGTGAGTTCACACACACTTTACTCAGCTCACCTTCTACTGCTTCACTGTGTGTTACATGTAGCCTTTACTACTTAAAAGTATTTAGTAAACAAATAAAATATAATTCTGATTTTTATTCTATTTTTAGAACATTATTTTGTAACTACAGACTCCTAGGTTTAACTCAGCACATCATCTTCTTATTGTCTTGCTTTGCACTTTTTAATATTAATAATCTGTAGAACAGAAAATTCTGAAATCTAAGAGAAATAACTATCATCAAAATTTACAATAACATTGAGATACAGTGCTGTACAATAAATAATTATACTCTATTAAAATTGTGCTGATTTTGTAACTGTCACAAGGTGCCATCTTCTTAAGCTAAATCTGAATCTACATTTGTCTGACAAAAAAAGAAACACACATCCCTCTGTCCTCATGATCACACTGAACATCTGCACACATCGATACTCTATTTTGGTAGCACAGAATTCTCCCATGTAGATCCCAGTTTCACCACTCCTTCCTGCATGGAGTCAAGTTTATATGAATTTAACTGTAAAGAGAATTGAATAACCTGAATACATAAGTTGAAAAAAAAAAAAAAAAAAATTCTAATACAATCGTTTAATCAATCTTTTTTATTTCTTGTAGCTGATTAACAAAAGTCAGAAATATGGAGTTGTTAAGACATTCACATATTCACATCTGCAGTGATGTGAGAACAGAACTTAATTTGCTTCATCTTCAGTTTAATTCAATTTTATTTGTTTAGCACTTTTAGAATGGACACTGTCCCAAGAAGCTTTAGAGAGATAAATAGGTTATAAAGTTTGAATATATAAGTTTAGTGGCAATAAGTTTATCTATTATTAATCAATTATTGAGTGCACCAGTGGCCACAAAACAATCTCACTGTGATAGTATGAATGAGAAACCTTGAGAAGAACCAGACTGAAAAGGGAACCCATTCTCATCTGGGTGGCACCAAATCTCCATTCATTATTGTTTCATCATTGTTGAGGTGTTCTGTTTAGTTATGGACACTTAAATTCAGAACTTTTAATGCAAACTGTGGTCCTGAACCATTGTACCAGACTGCTGATATTAATTACAGACCGAATACATCCTCATAGTTCATAAGTTACTCAGTAGCTTGATGGATCTTTAGGCTGTTGATGTAGAACCATATGCAGCTGCACTCAGTGGTTTTCAATTGAAGATAACTCCATACAGAGGAAGGGTGTCAGGATAAAACAGGAGAATCTGAAGATCAGAAAGGGACAAGATTGCTGGTCACTGGTACCTGTCAGGGAACCACCAGCCACGCCTTCCTCCAAGGCTCTAACTCTCACTCAGCCTCTCCCTGCTCTAAATCACCTACACCTGTTCCCCATTACCTTTTCCCTTTATAAGTTCCCGATTCCACCTCACTCACTGTTGCCAGGAGAGATCTACTGGACTGCCTACCACTAGTATTCCCCATACTTCCATGCTCCTGGCTCCGCTTCGGAGGAAGCGCTCAAGATAGCTTAGCTTTTAACGGTTCACATTGGCGATCATCCCTGGACTACCCGCAGTATGGAATCTACCCACATTACGGATTATACCCGCATTACGGATTCTAACCGCTCTCCGGTTTGTACTTATCCTCAAGGCTCTGCCTTGTATATGCTGACAAATAATGTGTTTAAACTTACTCCAGTTTCCGAGTCTTGGTCTATGCATGACAGTACTTCAGAGCATGTATAATTTATCAGTGTGTGTGTGTGTGTGTGTGTGTGTGTGTGTGTGTGTGTGTGTGAGAGAGAGAAAGAGAGTAAAGGGGCAACAGGGAGAGGTAAAGAAGGATTATCAAGTATATTATTGTTACATTAGCATGTGTTACATCGCTGACTCCCTCTGTCTCATCCTTGTTAGTCAAACTTCTTGGTGCCTTCTGCCTTGTTTGTTTCTTTGTAGTGTAGCCTATATCTGTGGTGTGTGAGAGTCAGGAAATAATACACCAGTCGTAGGTTGAAAAAGCCACGCAATTACAAGAAATAGGTTAATGGGCTGAATATTAGACGAAAAAAGATTGATCATGTCACCATATAGATTAAAAATAAAGTACCGAACCTGGTTTAAAAATGTAAGAAATAGAAAGTTCATATTTATGAATGAAGGAAAAAAGTTACTTCACTAAAAATAATTAGTGAAGTAAAGTGTGTACTGATAAAAGAAAAATTTACTTAAGCACAGTAACAAAGTATTTGTACTTCAAGTCAAGAAGCTTTTTTGTCTTTTCAACCATATACATATGACACAGTACACAGTGAAATGAAATAACGTTCCTCCAGAACCCTGATGCTACATTAAACAACAATCACAGAAAACACAGGGCCAAGGACTAGTAAGTGTCCTCGCCACATAAAGTGCATGTGTGCAACCTGGTGCAAACAGTTCAAGACAACACAAGACAGTGCAAGACAACGGGTTGTACAGATCAGTCACACCGTTGTGTGTTTGTGTGTGTGTGTGTGTGTGTGTGTGTGTGTGTTTGAGTTAAGTTCAGAAAACAAGCACTTCATTACTTCCCACCTCTGGATAAAAGTAACTCTGCTTCCTATTGAGACACAACACACCATCACTTGCTTTTATCCAGCTGATTGTCAGAGAAAACCATTTCAGGCTTCTGTTATACTCTGGTGATTATTTTGCACTCCAGATGGGATTCATTCCAGATCTACTGTGGCCTGACCAAGATAAAGCACTAATTAAAAAACAATTAGGGTGTTCCTGTTACATGAAGACCCTAAGAACAATGTACTGTAAGGACACATTTATTAACATGGGAGTGGACAGGACGGGGTTATGCAATGTATTTACAGCATTTCTTCTTTCAGGTTGAGTAGCTGCTTTATTTTGCTCAGAATCACAGTGTCTTATATAAATAATGTCCATATATTTTACAATCTGAGTTCATGAGCAAATTTCCTAAGCGGGTGCAAATAAAAGACACGACTTATGGACATTTTCTCATAAAAATAAAAAATCCTCCAACGGATTTGTTCTTTAGTGTTTGTACCCTTAGATAAAGAGTTGTAAACATATGACACAAAGCTGAGCTGTTTTGTGGATTCAAACTACAGATCCAATTATATAAAAGCTCAGTGACTTTGTATCGTGTCAAATCACATCCTCAAAACTGTACACCTGCAGTCGCTCCCAGCTGCAGCAGTGCAGTTTCTCTACTATCTGACTGAGGAGGTTTTGTACGACTCTATATCATTGGTGCTAGCCACTGTGGTAACTCTGACAGTAATAATCTCCTGCATCTTCAGTCTGGACTCCACTGATGGTCAGAGTGAAATCAGATCCAGATCCACTGCCACTGAAACGAGCTGGAAAACCCGACTGTAACTGATTGGCATATTTAATCAGTAGTTTAGGAGCTTCTCCAGCTTTCTGCTGATACCAGAATAGTCACCATTTGAATTGCTTGCCACTGCCTGACTGGTTTTACAGTTGATGGTGACTGTTTCTCCTGGAAGAACAGATTTCACTGCAGGAGTCTGAGTTACTGTTGCTTGACCTCTGCATTCTGTAAAAATACACAATAATGCAGCATGAAACTGAAATATTAGAACAGAAACAATACGTGTATTTGTATGAACACATCATTGTAGAGATAAAATATGAAGCAGTGTCTGACCTTGAGTCCAGAGGATCAGTGTCCAGATGAAGACGGGGATCAAAGTCATGGTAGCTGTGGGTGAAGTTTCTGTAGCAGCAGCTCTCAGTCATGAAGTGTGAAAGTCACAGCGCTATAAACACTCCCAGAGCACTGAAGCATGTGCTGCCAATGCAAAGTGTCCTCTAAGTATGAAAACATCTTTAATACATTCCCCCAATCTTACTGTCATTCTCACACTCAGTCACAATGGGAGATTTCTTGGAAAATACTGAGGTTACAAGTGCATGTAGAGAAATGACAGAAGTTCAGGCTTTCACTTTAATTCCATCAGGATTCAGACTGACTTCAGAGGATATTTTAAGGAGACCAGCATTATAACGTTATTCTTTACTGTCTTTATGTATCATGTAAATGTTGTTACTGACTGTAGAGACAAATCTCCTCACTAAACTATCATTTGGTGTTATTTCTCCTCCAGACTTCTGCATTCTGTACAGTATACTGTGCTCCAGATTTAGGTGTCTGTGTGTGTGTGTGTGTGTGTGTGTGTGTGTGTGTGTGTGTGTGTGTGTGCTTACACGTGTTTTCACTGTAGTGCAAAAGCGGTTTTTGTACGACGGTTTCATTAAAATGTATCACTGTGGTACACTTTTGGTGGAGGAACAAAACTCAGCATCAGTAAGTCACTTTTACTTATAAAACACTAAAATGTTAATATAATATAAATATATATTTACATATTATTTACTTAATTATTTAGTCAATGCTTTATACATAATTCAGATTAATTATAATGTGTGTATATACATCAATAATAAGTTGTAAACACTTTAACCGTTAACGTTCTGTAGTAAAGATTTATAAAAAGAAAGTGATAAGTGAATATTGAACATGTAATAAATCTCCAGTGTGTTTGTGTTGGTGAGTGGAAACCTGCTCACTGGTTCATATCTGCAGTATTGTGTACATTATTCTGAAGTCTCTGTGCTGATGGAAAATACAGACGAATGCTGCTGTGTGTTTGTGTTAAACAGTGAACATTTCTGTTATGAGATCCATTTCTTACTATAACACAGGGAGCACGTTCTATGACACATCAGTAAGAAGTGACTAAAATAGAATAAAGTTGATGGAAGTCTGAGTCGCTCCACAATATAACGAGTAGCTCATAAATGTTCTCCTGCTGATTAGTTCTACTGAACTGCAGTGATGTGAAGAAACAGTAATGTTGTGTATCTTTGTGTAAATGTGTGTTTTTGTGTTTTCTGTTCTACAGAGGGTCCCACTGTGAAGCCCGCCGTGTCTCTGCTCCATCCATCGTCTCTGCAGCTCTCTAAGGGACCGGCCTCACTGCTCTGCATGCTGTCTGCCTACTCTCCACAGGGGGCGACGGTGAGCTGGACAGTGGACGGCTCAGTGGTGAATGAAGGAGTTCTGACCAGCCCTGAAGAACAGAAAAAGGACGGTTACACACGCAGCAGCACCCTGACCCTCAGCAAAGCACTCTGGGAAAAGGGGGAGGAGTTTGTCTGTACCGTCTCCCATGACAGTGTCAATCATCCGGTCACGTTCAGAAAGAGCCAGTGTGAAGACTAACAGCTCCAAGATAGAATTAAACACTGAGCTGCTCACACATCCATCTACAATAGAGTTTCAATTCTACACAATGCTGATATTCCTGTCTTTACTCTCTTCACTGTCCTGTTGCTCTTCCTGTAGTTTTGCTCTGCTGAAATAAAGCTTCATTTTGGACATTGGGTGTGTTTTATTAGAGTTAGTAGTCATTATCAGTGTGATGAGAGAGTGTGTTTAGCTGTACATTCAGTGCTGTGTGTTGTGCTTCAGTGAATTTCGCTAAAGGAAGTTGAACATCTGGTGAAAGTGGTGCTCTATTTTGGGAGAAAGAGGATAAGGAAAGGAGACAGTTACACAAATTACTTAATTATCACCTAAACATGTTACGTGTGTGTATCACTGCAATGTCCTGGTCTGGATTATTAATAAAAGCCTTTGCATCAGTAAATATGATTGTTTTACATTATAGATGATGCACTTCATACACAAATCACCACTGCATCTGTCTCAGAATCTGTTTACCTGATTATTCATGATAAAGGCTCCTGATGGCCTCCACGTTGCCTCCACGTTGTGAACTTTAAATATGTTTTAACATTAAATATGTTTTTTTTTTATTTATTCTACATGCTCGAAACATTATAAAAGGTGATAAATCACTGTGGGAAATAATCACAGATAATCTTAATAAACTGTTTCTGACCAGGAAAGCGAACTGCTAAATGTAATTTGTGTTCTGGTCCAAAATGTTCTGAGACCAACAGATTAAACACACAGACACTAATCAAAGTAAAAACCCTGATGGTTGCGTCTGTTAATTAGGAATTTGTGTGTTTGTGTGTATCACATCCTCCAACTCAGCACCTGCAGTCGCTCCCAGCTGCAGCAGTGCAGTTTCTCTACTATCTGACTGAGGGAGGTTTTTGTACGACTCTATATCACTGTGTGAACCAGTAGCCTGAGATGGAATGTTCACTTTGACAGTAATAATCTCCTGCATCTTCAGTCTGGACTCCACTGATGGTCAGAGTGAAATCAGATCCAGATCCACTGCCACTGAAACGAGCTGGAAAACCCGACTGTAACTGATTGGCAAGTTTAATCAGTAGTTTAGGAGCTTCTCCAGTTTTCTGCTGATACCAGTGTAAGTAGTTGTTGCTATACACTGCTGGACTGGTTTTACAGTTGATGGTGACTGTTTCTCCTGGAAGAACAGATTTCACTGCAGGAGTCTGAGTTACTGTTGCTTGACCTCTGCATTCTGTAAAAATACACAATAATGCAGCATGAAGCTGAAATATTAGAACAGAAACAATACGTGTATTTGTATGAACACATCATTGTAGAGATAAAATATGAAGCAGTGTCTGACCTTGAGTCCAGAGGATCAGTGTCCAGATGAAGACGGGGATCAAAGTCATGGTAGCTGTGGGTGAAGTTTCTGTAGCAGCAGCTCTCAGTCATGAAGTGTGAAAGTCACAGCGCTATAAACACTCCCAGAGCACTGAAGCATGTGCTGCTAATGCAAAGTGTCCTCTAAGTATAGAAACGTTTTTACCACATTCCCCAATC
>NC_060893.1:28725144-28736269 GCF_014805685.1 Silurus meridionalis | reverse complement strand
CTCTCCATCACTGGAAAAATCGCGTTTTCTCGAGTCGGAACCCGCTGGGGCTGTTTCCCTGAGGAAAGTAGTGACGACAGATGCGCCACTCGCAGGTTGGGGTGCGGTGTGCGAAGGCAGGATAGCGAAGGAAATGGCCCGTTTCGCGGTGCGCACATAAACTTTCTGGAGCTGTTAACGGTGTTTCTAGCTTTGAAACATTTCGCAGTTTCTTCGAGTCACCACGTATTGGTCAGATCAGACAATACGACGGCGGTGGCGCATATAAATCGCCAGGGCGGAACGCGCTCTCCTCGACTTCACCGTCTAGCGAGATCTCGTGGTGTGGGGCATGGAGCATTTCCTGTCGCTGCGAGCGACTCATGTGCCGGGAATGTTGAATGCGGGCGGATCTCTTGTCCAGGGAAATCCCTGTACGGAGAGTGGTCTCCATCCTCAGGTGGTAAACCTGTTATGGGAGAGATTCGCCGGGCCGTGAGATCTCTTCGCCGCACGAAAACACTCATTGCCCTCTGTTCTTTTCTCTGGCGAAACGGTGCACCTATGGGTGTGGATGCGTTAGCCCACCCGTGGCCAAACGTTCTGCTTTACGCATTTCCTCCTCTAAGTTTGATCGTGCCGACTCTACAAAGAGTAAGAGAAGGCGGTCACTCTGTCATACTAATCGCTCCCAACTGGCCAGGGAAAGTGTGGCTGACGGAGATTTTCCAACTCCTGCACGATCGACCCTGGCCTCTCCCGTTGCGCAGGGATCTCCTCTCGCAAGCGCGGAGAGATTTTTCAAATGAGAGGAGATTTACATGAAGACGGCTGAATGATCCTCTTTCTCCAAAATAGAGCACCACTTTCACCAGATGTTCAACTTCCTTCAGCCAAACTCACTGAAGCACAACACACAGCACTGAATGTACAGCTAAACACACTCTCATCACACTGATAATGACTACTAACTCTAATAAAACACCCAATGTCCAAAATGAAGCTTTATTTCAGCAGAGCAAAACTACAGGAAGAGCAACAGGACAGTGAAGAGAGTAAAGACAGGAATATCAGCATTGTGTAGAATTGAAACTCTATTGTAGATGGATGTGTGAGCAGCTCAGTGTTTAATTCTATCTTGGAGCTGTTAGTCTTCACACTGGCTCTTTCTGAACGTGACCGGATGATTGACACTGTCATGGGAGACGGTACAGACAAACTCCTCCCCCTTTTCCCAGAGTGCTTTGCTGAGGGTCAGGGTGCTGCTGCGTGTGTAACCGTCCTTCTTCTGTTCTTCAGGACTGGTTAGAACCCCTTCATTCACCACTGAGCCATCCACTGTCCAGCTCACCGTCGCCCCCTGTGGAGAGTAGGCAGACAGCAGGCAGAGCAGTGAGGCCGGTCCCTCAGAGAGCTGCAGAGACGATGGATGGAGCAGAGACACGGAGGGCTTCACAGTGGGACCCTCTGAAAAACACAAAACACACACATTTACACATTTAGACATTATTTTCTCATTAGTGCTTGTTCACATCACTGCAGTCACGTAGATTTAATCAGAAGGAGAACATTTACGAGCTACTCGTTATATTGTGGAGCGACTCAGACTTCCATCAGCTTTATTCTGTTTTAGTCACTTCTTACTGATGTGTCATAGAAAGTGCTCCCTGTGTGATAGTAAAATGGATCTCATAACAGAAATGTTCACTATTTAACACAAACACACAGCAGCATTCATCTGTATTTTCCATCAGCACAGAGACTTCAGAATAATGTACACAACACTGCAGATATGAACCAGTGAGCAGGTTTCCACTCACCAACACAAACACACTGGAGATTTATTACATGTTCATTTATTTACATTCACACGTTTCTTATTCATTTTACTACAAAAGTTTAGAGTTACTCCCAACTTATTACTGTAAACTACACAAATTATAATTAAAGTGGAATTATTTTGAACTAATTAATAACGAGTTATGTAATATGTAATTATTTAATTATGTAAATTTATTTTGTATAAAATGAAGAATTTTAGAAGTAAAAGTGACTTACTGATGCTGAGTTTTGTTCCTCCACCAAAAGTCACCCACAGTGATACATTCTAATGAAACCGTCGTACAAAAACCTCTGTTACACTACAGTGAACACACACACACACACACACACACACACACACACCCCTCAATCTGGAGCACTGTGTACTATACACTGAAAATGACAGGAGGAGAAATAACACCAAATGTCTACAGTCAGTAACACAATAAACATTATACATAAAGACAGTAAGACTTGGCTCTGTTACTGGGATTTGTTAAGTCAAGTGAAGTTTATTTGTATAGCGCTTTTCACAACAGACATTGTCTCAAAGCAGCTTTACAGAAATCAACAGTCAAGGTGAACGGTGTGCATTTATCCCTGATGAGCAACAAAACAGAGCAGACAGGAAAAACTCACTTAGATGTAATGAGGAACAACCTTGAGAGGAACAGACTCAAAAGAACCCATCCTCATTTGGGTGACATCAAGAGTCTGATCATAAATCTTTCAACAATACAGAACACTGGACAGTGAGAACTAACATCCATTACTGGAGTATAAGATTATAAGTAATGTTCTTTCTACAGTCTTATACAGTCTATATGTTAGTAGCTCCTAGTTTTATGAGCTCAACATTTGTGATCATCACAGATCCAGCATCAGCTTCTCCATGCCAGAGCCTTTAAACACTCCAGGAGGTCCAATGTCAAAACCACACATGTAGCAGATCCTTGGCACTGGTACGTTCAAAATGGTTCGGGATGTTCAGTTCGGATCTACTTTAAAGTCCATCTCATGAGGTGGGACATGACTGAGCTGGCCAACCTCAGGATGCCTGGATGGGGAGAAAGAGAAGCAGGAGAATTATATAGCTGCTGTTAATGATATTAAAAGTTGATAATGTGCATGTGATCAGATGTTCTGGAGCACAAGGTTATGTGAGATGTTATGTGTAGGCTATAAAAGATACGTTTTTAATCTGCACTTAAACTGGGTTAGTGTGTCTGAACTCAACACTGTTGGAAGACTGTTTCAAAGTTTAATTGTGAATGATCTACCGCCTTTAGTGGACTTTGCTATTCTAGGAACTACTAGAAGCCCAGAGTTTTAGATCTCAGGGACTGATTGTGTTAAAAAACGATAGACATATAGCCAAACCATTAAGGGCTTTATAAGATTAGTAGTTTGAAGTCTATCGAAACTTAACAGGAAGCCAATGCAGGATACAGGATTTTATGTGATTATTTTCTTGACCTGTAAACTTTGCTGCATTTTGAACTAACTGAAGCTTGTTTATTAATGATGCAGGGCATCCACCTAGTAATGCATTACAATAGTCTATTCTGGAGGTCATAATGCATGGACGATTTTCTGCATATAGACAACATTTTTCTTATCTTAGAAATATTTCTAAGGTGAAAGAAGGATGTTTTTGTAACTTGATTGATATAATTTTTAAAAGAGAAGTTGCTGTCTAAAATAACTCCCAGGTCTTTTACCATTGAACTAGTGGTTACAGAACATCTGTCTAAATGCAGGTTGAGATGCTGGAGCTTTTTTGTGAGTTTAATATTTTGTTCTTTAGAACTTTTGAGGCCCAGAAGACAAATTCAATATAACCATGTTGCTTTCCGGGTCAGAAACAACTAATTCGTTAGGAGCAGCTGTGATTATTTAATACAGGGCTTTATCATCTTTTATAATGTTTCAAGCATTAGTTACAAGAATATGCAGACACATAAAAAAAACATAAAATATATAAAAATGGGTTTGAATCTTGAAGATGTTTGGTCTGTTCAGAGGAGATTCTTGACATAACACCTATACACTGGCAATAAAATTTCAGACTTGGTTACAAAAACAGTTCACATCAATCATTATATGTCCTGCTGGTTGCAGTGGAGCTCCAACAGTCCTGTACCTTCTAAAACCTTCTAGGTTTTTGTGTTTCAGGGTCTGATTAATGTCGGTTTGGTGTGGGTCATGGACAGTGCCTTTAGTCTGCTGGGAACACTGGGACACCTCAATCACCATGAGACTCATTTATCTTTCATACAAATCATCAAATCACTCTCACATTTATTACTACATTTGTATTAAATATTTAAATGTTGTTTTTTTCTTCATTCTTTTAGAAATTGTTCTGACTCACCTGTTCACTGCAGATCCAGTTGTTTTCATCACACCTGAACTCAAACTCCTGAATCTATTATGATGTTCACCACACTGGGGTTCCAGAACGTTCAGTGGCATTAAATCTAATGTAAGAAAAATGTTACCCAAAAAGGAGAATATTACTGTCAGAGTGAGATTAAGATTGTACAGTGTTAAAGTGATGACAAAACCACTTGTTTAGAGGATGAGCTCTGATCAAACAGACAACACTAAGAACAGCTATCAAACATTTCACTTATGATCAAACACTTTTCCACTATCACTACATCACAGATTATTCAACATCAATAAGAACCATGTTCACACTCATATTTCACCATACAAATGACACTTACATATCACTGAGAGTACACTTATCAGAGTGATCTATCTCACAAACTACAAATGATCCATTAAGTAGAAAACAGTATTTACAGAGTAAGATTGTCCTGCAGTGTTTAATGAGAATACAGAATATTGATCATTTTAACTGATTTATCAATGACACATTTTTCTCATTTTGAAAAATTGTAAGATTATTGTTCAAATCTGTATTACACACTCCATAAAACTCCACATTATCAAAACAATGACTGCTTCATACAATATTAATTAACAGTGAGATATTAATGCATTCAGTACACACATCCGGAAAACTCATTCAGTTCTTTTCTGCATCATAAACCTAAATACAGAAAAACTTCATCTGATAGAAGAAAATCACAATAACTGAGTAGTGTGACAGTAAGATTGGGGAATGTGGTAAACGTTTCCATACTTAGAGGACTTTTGCAGGATGCCTCAGTGTAGCTGTGACTTTCACACTTCATGACTGAGAGCTGCTGCTACAGAAACTTCACCCACAGCTACCATGACTTTGCTCCCCGTCTTCATCTGGACACTGATCCTCTGGACTCAAGGTCAGACACTGCTTCATATTTTATCTCTACAATGATGTGTTCATACAAATGTATTGTTTCTGTTCTAATATTTCAGTTTCATGCTGCATTATTGTGTATTTTTACAGAATGCAGAGGTCAAGCAACAGTAACTCAGACTCCTGCAGTGAAATCTGTTCTTCCAGGAGAAACAGTCACCATCAACTGTAAAACCAGTCAGCAGTGTAATTCAACAACTTTGCACTGGTATCAGCAGAAAGCTGGAGAAGCTCCTAAATTCCTGATTAAATTTGTAATCAGCTACAGTCGGGTTTTCCAGCTCTTCAGTGGCAGTGGATCTGGATCTGATTTCACTCTGACCATCAGTGGAGTCCAGACTGAAGATGCAGGAGATTATTACTGTCAGAGTTTCCACATTTCACACAGTGATAGAGTCACAAAAAACCTCCCTCAGTCAGATAGTAGAGAAACTGCACTGCTGCAGCTGGGAGCGACTGCAGGTGCTGAGTTGGAGGATGTGATACACACAAACACACAAATTCTATTTAACAGACATTTTATTGTTATAAATCTATTTTATATATATAATTTCAATACATTTTTATTTTTTTTCATTAAATGAATTCATGTTGATAATCCAGACAATAATAATAAACTCATTAATTTTATATTTTGTATTTCTTAACCATTCTAAAATCATAAACAAGAATTTTTGTATTACAGCCCTGTATTAATATATTAATATGATTAACACATTTACACGATTTTTTAATTAAGAATGAACAAAACAAAAATCATAGAATGTATCAGACATAAATATAACATAAAATCACAATGCTATTTAAAATTACATTATAATGTTAAAAAAAAGAAAATGATGTTCACATCAAATCAAAATAATGTTTTCAAAATTATATTTATAATTTAAAAGTTATCCTTTAATTTTAAACAACATATACAAGATTGGTAACACACTGTCTGTTTTTACAAACTGGTCTTACACTTACATCACACATCAGTGATTTGACGTTTATCACATGAATGGATCCATTATTCAAAAGAGTTTGTTTACTTTATTCTGTGTTTATTTTTCATTATGCTCACAATGACATCTAACATCTACACCATGTCAACATATTCCAACAAAACAAAGTTCTATAGATGATGTATTTTTTAAAACAAATTTCACAATGCAAATCATTAATTATGACAACAGCTGCAAAATTGTTTACATATTGTGATGTCTAAAAAATTGAATGTCCATTTTAAATAAATAAAATTTTTCTGTTTCATAAACAAAATAATATTTAAGACATGAAATTATTGAGTTTGTATTTGACAATTTAAATGAATTTTTTATTATAAAACATCAATAACATGATAACATTTTTCAAGTATATTTTGTTTAGATTTTCTTGGTCTTATCAGAGTAAATTCATTAGTTTTTTATAGTGTATTTATCAGTGAATTTCTCACAGAAAATTTCTCTGGTCCTTCACTATCACACTGACCACATTTATCAATTCTAATATTTGTTAAATATTGTATTAATTTATTCAACAGTTTATTATCTTCATTTTGTAGTGTTTCTTACTCAGTTTTATTAGATGTTAGATTTACAAATCAAATTTGTTCATGTGAATAATCTGATGATTAATGTTCTCCTCTTTAGCCATAGAAAATATTCAATTCTGTTTCTTTAACCAATCAGATTTCAAATTTCACAGTAGCTGTCAGAATATTCAGTGAAAATCTAAAAAGTCATGTTCAGTATTTGTTCTCCATTACCAGTGAATAATCACTGATTCAGCCTCTGAGGCTTTGAGTCTGCATATCTTGAGTATTGTATTTTATTTACATTTTTATCTTTTGTCACATATTAGACACATATTGATTCTGAACTGCTCAGATGGTATACAGTTGCAGTTGTGTGTAGATTTAAAACTGGGTTTCTTGCAGTAAATGTTCATCATATGTGAAATCTCTCTTTCTGTAATGTCATGTTGTTATATTGGGATTACAGATCAATGGTTTCTATGCATGTATTGTGGTGGATTGATGATAATTGAAAGGAGAACACACAAAGAAACACACACACACACACACACACACACACACACACACACACACACACACACACACACACACACACACACACATTTGCATGAAAAGCTCTGATTCCCAGAACAGTTAAACACTTTCAGCAGATGTTTCTGGTTCTTCATCCAAACTCACTCAAACACACAGCTCTGCACTCGACCTGCTGTTGGTGCAGTTCCAAATCACTAACAAAGACACTTCACTACTGAAAGGAGACATGATTTCCAGATTGAAGCTTTATTTCAGCACAGCCACACCACTGACACCACTCAGACTGCTAAGCATGTGTTAAAGTGTACACTTGAATTCAGTGGACACAGCGCTCTTCAACGAGGTGATCTGAGTGGTGTCAGACGGCATAACACCCTCAAGTCAAGTCTGGTTTTATTGTCATTTTCTATACACAGTGGTACACAGTACACAGTCGAAACTTCCTCCAGAATGGTGCTACACTCAACACTACAGTGCAGACAGCCTCTGCAAGTGAACATACAGACAGACAGAGTGCAGAACAACACAAGACAAGACAAAAGACAAAACCAATAAAGATTAGAAATGTATACTTAATATTAGTACTGTGAGGAGAAACACTATACTGAGAAAGTATAAACAGAATAGAGCAATGTAGTAAAAACAGCAAACAAAGACACAAAACATTATACTGTAGTATAAAAGGTGCATTCAAATTTTACTGAATACAAGTGAAAGTATAAATAATTAAATATATAAATTAGTACATGAGTGATGATTGTGTTTAGTCATTGTACAGTTCAGTAACAGTAACACACTGAGTGTTTTCTGAAGTGAGTGTGTAGTTCTGTTCAGTTCTGATTCATTTGATCTTGTAAAGAAACTGTTAACAGTCTGTTGTACAATGCTTAAACTTTCCTGATGGTATAAACTGTGAGGGTGACTCCACTGCTGTGTGCATACACAATGTCCATGAAAAGAGAGATTATGATCTTCTAGCTGTCCTCACTATTCTGTATCTTATTAGACTACAAACCACAGTGATATAAGATTCACACCATCACAGAACATGGACAATAAATTTTATTCAAATAGATTCTTTCTTTTATATTGTTATTTATTGTATAACAATCTCATTTTTGCTATCACTGCTAGTTGTAGACACAACTGATTCTGTCAGAGATCATTCACTATGACTCCATCCACCAGTACATCTGAGAATAAACCAAATTTTACATCACATTGAAACATACACACACCTCATCTACTGAGTTCAGAACAAAACAAATGTCACAACAATCACACCCACAGTAATTCTTGTTCATTTTTAGATCTTAAAATTGTTTATTGATTAGTGATGAGATTTATCTCTACAGTCAGTAACACAAAATCATGATACATAAAGACATTGAAGAATAATGTTAAATTCTGGTCTCCTTAAAATCTCCTTTGTAGTCAGTCTGAATCCTGATGGAATTAAAGTGAAAGCCTGAACTTCTGTCATTTCTCTACATGCACTTTTAACCTTGATATTTTCCAAGAAATCTCCATTGTGACTGAGTGTGAGAATGACAGTAGATTGGGGAATGTGGTAAAGATGTTTCCATACTTAGAGGACACTTTGCATTGGCAGCACATGCTTCAGTGCTCTGGGAGTGTTTATAGCTGTGACTTTCACACTTCATGACTGAGAGCTGCTACAGAAACTTCACCCACAGCTACCATGACTTTGATCCCCGTCTTCATCTGGACACTGATCCTCTGGACTCAAGGTCAGACACTGCTTCATATTTTATCTCTACAATGATGTGTTCATACAAATACACGTATTGTTTCTGTTCTAATATTTCAGTTTCATGCTGCATTATTGTGTATTTTTACAGAATGCAGAGGTCAAGCAACAGTAACTCAGACTCCTGCAGTGAAATCTGTTCTTCCAGGAGAAACAGTCACCATCAACTGTAAAACCAGTCAGGCAGTGTATAACAACGATCGCTTACACTGGTATCAGCAGAAAGCTGGAGAAGCTCCTAAACTCCTGATTAAATATGTAAATCAGCTACAGTCGGGTTTTCCAGCTCGTTTCAGTGGCAGTGGATCTGGATCTGATTTCACTCTGACCATCAGTGGAGTCCAGACTGAAGATGCAGGAGATTATTACTGTCAGAGTTACCATTATATCAGTAGCACCGACCTGTTCACACAGTGATATAGAGTCGTACAAAAACCTCCCTCAGTCAGATAGTAGAGAAACTGCACTGCTGCAGCTGGGAGCGACTGCAGGTGCTGAGTTGGAGGATGTGATTCGACACAATAACACTTTTTTGGCATATTGATTTATTTATATTCACTCCCTCGATGTGAACAAACGTGTTCTCCATTACCGTGAAGATAAACACACTCACACACACACACACACACACACACACACACACACGCACACACACACACACACTCACACACACACATAGCTATTTAATAGACACAATTTGCGGCCTTATTTGTATAACACTTTAAACAATGGACATTGCCCCAAAGCAGCTTTATAGAAATAAATAGAATCCGTGTATACATTTTAAATTTATAAATTAGGCTCTAAATATATCCATATTTTTTATTTTTTACAAGCAAGTCAGCCATGAAGTGGCAAACAAAACTCCTTGACATGATCTGAAGAAAAAACCATGTGAGGATTCAAACTCAAAAGGGAATCCTTCCTCATCTAGCTGACAAAAAAACATGACTTTATAATACTTCAATCATTGTTGAGGATATCAATTGATGGTCCACTGATGAAAACTCAGATATAAAACTGTTCATGTTGATTGTAGTCTTAAGCAATTGTAGCAAACAGTTTATATTAATTACAGTCCAGATCCATATAATGGTTCTTGTGTTTAACCCTCTGCTGTAACCTCATGGTTTTTAAACTGTTTATTTGGAAACATCAAGAGGTAGTGCATCAGGATGAATCAGGCAGGTCCAGAAAGAAGAATGAGACAGAATCAATGTAACATAAAGATCGTGTTTAACTTGGAATGGAAGGGGGGAGGAGAGAGAGACAAAGAAAGAGAGCGTGACAGGAAGAGAGAGGGAAACATGGATTATTAGGATTATTATCCTTATTGCTACATAATATTTAAGAACAAAAATGCAGTATGATTAGAGTGCAAGTAAGGACACTGGCAGGACTACAATAGCTATGACAGCATAACTAAAAGGGACATCCAGAAGGTAACAGAGACATGAGAGATCCCTTTAATGACAGCCCACCACAACACTGACAAAAAACTTGAATGAGCGACCGATATCCCATTGTTATTAGGTGTTAATGTTTAGCAATAGATTAAATAGAAAGAAACAAGAGTAACCATGACTAATTATACAATATTCTAAAGCTCTAAGCCTCAAGCAGCAATTTCAGATCACTTTTTTTAATGAAAACGTATAACAAATGTATTTGCTGAATGTGTGTAAGCAGTACACACAAACAACATGCATAAAAAAAGGACTACTTATATTATTATTGTCATAACGAGTCACAAACTCATCCACTGCAACTGCAATCCCGGTTTATTAGGGCCCAACCAAACAATAGTGTTATAATTTAGATGCTTATTCTTTTGTCTAAGTCACAGTACTTCGGTTTGTGTATTGTTTGTATGTTAGGGAATAACTTTCACATAAAAACTGCCACCTTGGTGGTAAAAAAACATATATGGTTGGTGGAATATAGCATTTCAAAACAAATGAGACCACCCACTAAAAAAAAAAAAAAACAATAAAAGAGGCTGAATCTCGGGCTTGAGTGTTCACTCTATAGGCAGGTGTCATCACATTCTGCTCTGCATCACCTTTCATTTCAAACCTTTTATTTCAGCCAGTAGCATTATGGAAACAAAGTGATTATTAGAAAATGTAGCCAATGAGTGCAGAATTTTACTGTATATGGGTTTTTATTCTCCATGTGGCGAGTTCTT
>NC_060893.1:28705837-28725044 GCF_014805685.1 Silurus meridionalis | reverse complement strand
CTCCACATTCAGATTTCAAAGATTTAACTTTTACATGTTTCTCCTTTTCTCTCTTGGTCAGTGATGTGAGTGTAATGGTCAGTGATGAGTGTGATGGTCAGTCATGTGAGTGTGATGATCAGTAATGTGAATGAGATGGTCAGTGATGAGTGTGATGGTCAGTGATGAGTGTGATGGTCAGTGATGAGTGTGATGGTCAGTGATGTGTAATGATCAGTGATAAGTATGATGACCAGTGATGTGAATGAGATGGTCAGTGATGAGTGTGATGGTCAGTGATGTGTGATGATCAGTGATTAGTGTGATGGTCAGTGATGTGAGTGTGATGGGCAGTGATGTGAGTGTAATGGTCAGTAATATGAGTGTAATGGTCAGTGATGTGAGTGTGTTGGTCAGTGATGAGTGTGTAATGGTCAGTGGTGAGTGTGATGGTCAGTGATGAGTGTGTAATGGTCCGTGATGTGAGTGTGATGGTCAGTGATGAGTGTGATGGTCAGTGATGTGGCGTGATGATCAGTGATGTGTGATGGTCAGTGATGAGTGTGATGGTCAGTGATTAGTGTGATGGTCAGTAATGTGAGTGTGATGATCAGTGTTGAGTGTGATGATCAGTGTTGAGTGTGATTATCAGTGATGAGTGTGATGATCAGTGATGAGTGTGATGATCAGTGATGACATCCTAAGCCTACAGACTAAAGGCACTGTCTCTGACCTACGCCTAACAGACATGAATCAGGCCCTGAAACACCAAAACATAGAAAGTCCACCACTAAGGTACAGGACTGTTGGAGCTCCACCGCAACCAGCAGGAAATTAACTGATTCATATGAACTGATTCTGTAACCAAGGCTGAAATTCATGGTCAGTATATGAGAGGTGTTATATCAAGTCTTCTCCTCTAAACAGACCAAACATCTTAAAGAGTCAAACACATTTATATGGGTTTTTCTGTGTGGTTTTTGTATTTTAATGTTTTTTTTCTCATATCTCTGCTAAAAAACTTTATAGTGTACCTAATGCTATATGCTTGAAACGTTATAAAAGTTGATGAAGCTCTGTAGGAAATACTCACAGCTGATCCTAATGAACTCATTAGTTGTATCTCACAAGGAAAACAAAACGGCTACATTTAAATTGTGTTCTGGGTCTAAAATGTTCTGAATATGTTCTGGAGAATGTTCAACAGATTAAACACACAGACACGAATCACAGTAACAGACCCAAGATTTGTGTCTGTTAAATAGGAATTTGTGTGTTTGTGTGCATCACATCCTCCAACTCAGCACCTGCAGTCGCTCCCAGCTGCAGCAGTGCAGTTTCTCTACTATCTGACTGAGGAGGTTTTGTACGACTCTATATCACTGTGTGAACAGGTTGGTGCTACTGATATAATGGTCACTCTGACAGTAATAATCTCCTGCATCTTCAGTCTGGACTCCACTGATGGTCAGAGTGAAATCAGATCCAGATCCACTGCCACTAAAACGAGCTGGAACACCAGACTGTAATTCATTTGCTTTTTTGATCAGAAGTTTAGGTGCTTCTCCATGTTTCTGCTGATACCAAGCTAAAGGTTGATAACTCCAGTCTTGATAGACCTGGGGATTAGTTTTACAGTTGATGGTGACTGTTTCTCCTGGAAGAACAGATTTCACTGCAGGAGTCTGAGTTACTGTGACTTGCCCTCTGCATTCTGTAAAAATACACAATAATGCAGCATGAAACTGAAATATTAGAACAGAAACAATATGTGTATTTGTATGAACACATCATTGTAGAGATAAAATATGAAGCAGTGTCTGACCTTGAGTCCAGAGGATCAGTGTCCAGATGAAGACGGGGATCAAAGTCATGGTAGCTGTGGGTGAAGTTTCTGTAGCAGCAGCTCTCAGTCATGAAGTGTGAAAGTCACAGCGCTATAAACACTCCCAGAGCACTGAAGCATGTGCTGCTAATGCAAAGTGTCCTCTAAGTATGGAAACATCTTTACCACATTCTGCTAAGAAAATATTCTAGCATACCTAATGCTATATGCTCAAAATATTCTAAAAGATGATGAAGCCCTGTATTAAATAATCACAGCTGATCCTAATGAATTAGTTGTTTTTGAACAGGAAAACAACAAGGTTATATTGAATTTGTGTTTTGGGCCTCAAAAGTTCTAAAGAACAAAATATTAAACACACAAATCCCAGTAACAGAGTCAAATCTTATCACTAATCCATCATTTTGTGTTATTTCTCCTCCTGTCTTTTTCAGTGTATAGCACACTGTGCTCAGGATTGAGGGTGTGTGTGTGTGTGTGTGTGTGTGTGTGTGTGTGTGTGTGTGTGTGTGTGTGTGTGTGTGTTTAGGTTCACTGTAGTGTAACAGAGGTTTTTGTACGACGGTTTCATTAGAATGTATCACTGTGGTGGACTTTTGGTGGAGGAACAAAACTCAGCATCAGTAAGTCACTTTTATTTCTAAAATTCTTCATTTTATACAAAATTATGTACACAAATAAATAATTACATATTACATAATTCATCATTAATAAGTTCCAAATAATTCCACTTTAATTATAATTTGTGTAGTTTACAGTAATAAGTTGGGAGTAACTCTAAACTTTCTGTAGTAAAATGAATAAGAAACGTGTGAATGTAAATGAATGAACATGTCATAAATCTCCAGTATGTTTGTGTTGGTGAGTGGAAACCTGCTCACTGGTTCATATCTGCAGTGTTGTGTACATTATTCTGAAATCTTTGTGCTGATGGAAAATACAGACGAATGCTGCTGTGTGTTTGTGTTAAATAGTGAACATTTTTGTTATGAGATCAATTTCATACTATCACACAGGGAGCGTTTTCTATGACACTTCAGTAAGAAGTGACTAAAACAGAATAAAGCTGATTGAAGTCCGAGTCGCTCCACAATATAACGAGTAGCTCGTAAAGGTTCTCCTGCTGATTAAATCTACGTGACTGCAGTGATGTGAAGAAGCAGTAATGTTGTGTATCTTTGTGTAAATGTGTGTTTTTCAGAGGGTCCCACTGTGAAGCCCTCCGTGTCTCTGCTTCATCCATCGTCTCTGCAGCTTTCTGAGGGACCGGCCTCACTGCTCTGCCTGCTGTCTGCCTACTCTCCACAGGGGGCGACAGTGAGCTGGACAGTGGATGGCTCAGTGGTGAATGAAGGGGTTCTAACCAGCCCTGAAGAACAGAAGAAGGACGGTTACACACGCAGCAGCACCCTGAACCTCAGCAAAGCACTCTGGGAAAAGGGGGAGGAGTTTGTCTGTACCGTCTCCCATGACAGTGTCAATCATCCAGTCGTGTTCAGAAAGAGCCAGTGTGAAGACTAACAGCTCTAAGATAGAATTAAAAACTGAGCTGCTCACACATCCATCTACAATAGAGTTTCAATTCTACACAATGCTGATATTCCTGTCTTTACTCTCTTCACTGTCCTGTTGCTCTTCCTGTAGTTTTGCTCTGCTGAAATAAAGCTTCATTTTGGACATTGGGTGTGTTTTATTAGAGTTAGTAGTCATTATCAGTGTGATGAGAGAGTGTGTTTAGCTGTACATTCAGTGCTGTGTGTTGTGCTTCAGTGAGTTTGGCTGAAGGAAGTTGAACATCTGGTGAAAGTGGTGGTCTATTTTGGGAGAAAGAGGATCATTCAGCCGTCTTCATGTAAATCTCCCTCTCATTTCACTGCTCTGTGCTACTGAGTGAAAGGAGACAGTTACACATATTACTTAATTATCACCTAAATATGTTACGTGTGTGTTTCACTGCAATGTCCTGCTCTGAATTATTAATAAAAGCATCAGTAAATATGATTGCTTTACATTATAGATGATGCACTTCATACACAAATCACCACTGCATCTGTCTCAGTATCTGTTTACCTGATTATTCATTATAAAGACTCCTGATGACCTCCATGTCCTTAATGCACATTTAACCCTATTAATACTGTACATTAAATATGTTTATACACATATTCAGGGTTTCTGCATTTTTACACTTTAGTGCAATCGATTTAATAATAGTTTTAATTAAACAGACATTTTAATATAATAAAATCTTTTCATGACTAATTATAATACTAATTATTCAGTAGCAGTTCCTCCTCCAGGGTGAAATTTTCACTCTGATGAGAAATCTTGTTAGTGCACCTAATTCTATATGCTCAAGACATTATAAAAGATGATAAATCACTGTGGGAAATAATCACAGATAATCTTAATGATCTGTTTCTGACCAGGAAAGCAAACTGCTAAATTTAATTTGTGTTCTGGTCCAAAATGTTCTGGAGACCAACAGATTAAACACACAGACACAAATCAAAGTAAAAGCCCTGATGGTCGTGTCTGTTAAATAGTAATTTGTGTGTTTGTGTGTATCACATCCTCCAACTTAGCACCTGCAGTCGCTCCCAGCTGCAGCAGTGCAGTTTCTCTACTATCTGACTGAGGGAGGTTTTTGTACGACTCTATATCACTGTGTGAACAGGTTGGTGCTACTGATATAATGGAAACTTTGACAGTAATAATCTCCTGCATCTTCAGTCTGGACTCCACTGATGGTCAGAGTGAAATCAGATCCAGATCCACTGCCACTAAAACGAGCTGGAAAACCCGACTGTAGCTGATTTACAAGTTTAATCAGGAGTTTAGGAGCTTCTCCAGCTTTCTGCTGATACCAGTGCAACCAGTCACCATTTGAATCCTTGTACACTGCTGGACTGGTTTTACAGTTGATGGTGACTGTTTCTCCTGGAAGAACAGATTTCATTGCAGGAGTCTGAGTTACTGTGACTTGACCTCTGCATTCTGTAAAAATACACAATAATGCAGCATGAAACTGAAATATTAGAACAGAAACAATACGTGTATTTGTATGAACACATCATTGTAGAGATAAAATATAAAGCAGTGTCTGACCTTGAGTCCAGAGGATCAGTGTCCAGATGAAGACGGGGATCAAAGTCATGGTAGCTGTGGGTGAAGTTTCTGTAGCAGCAGCTCTCAGTCATGAAGTGTGAAAGTCACAGCGCTATAAACACTCCCAGAGCACTGAAGCATGTGCTGCCAATGCAAAGTGTCCTCTAAGTATGGAAATGTCTTCAACACGTTCCTCCAAACTTACTGTCTCTCACACAAATTGAGATTTTTTTTTTTAACAATTTTAAGAGGTTACAAGTGCATGTATTGAAATGACAGAAGTTCAGGCTTTCACAGGCAATTCCATCAGAATTAAAGATTTTATGGAGTCCAGCATTATAGCATTAATTTACTTTTTTTTATGTATCATGTGTTTTGTGTTACTGAATATAGAGATACATCTAATCACTTATAAATAAATAATGATTAAAATCTACAAAAATGAACAAGGATGAATTTATTGTGTTGTGATGGTTATTGAAGCAGAGTTTGTATGGTTGTGAACTTCTTTAGAAGATATCAAGTCAAGTCAAGTCAAGAGGCTTTTATTGTCATTTCTACTATATACAGTGGTACACAGTACACAGTAAAAACAAGACAACGTTTCTCCAGAACCCTGGTGCTACACTAAACAACAACAAACAAAACAACATAGAGCTACAACACAAGTTACATAAAGTGCATCGAGTGCAACCTGGTGCAAACAGTGCAGACAGACAGTGCAGACAGACGACACAAGACAAGACACAAAATGGTGGTGTGTACAGTGCGGTGTGATAAAGTGTGTACTGTGTGGTGTGATGAAGTGTGTGTAGTGTGGTGTGATGAAGTGTGTGTAGTGTGGTGTGATGGAGTGTGTACAGTGTGGTGTGATGGAATGTGTACTGTGTGGTGTGATGGGGTTTGTGCAGTGTGGTGTTATGGAATGTGTACAGTGTAGTGTGATGGAGTGTGTGTAGTGTGGTGTGATGGAGTGTGTACAGTGTAGTGTGATGGAGTGTGTGTAGTGCGGTGTAATGGAGTGTGAACAGTGTGGTGTGATGGAGTGTGTACAGTGTGGTGTGATAGAGTGTGTACAGTGTGGTGTGATGAGTGTGTACAGTGTGGTGTGATGGTTATTGAGAGATTTCTAATGTGAGGTGTGAGTTAGTGTGATGTGGTTCTTCTCCTCCACAGAGTGTCATTGTGTCGTATCACATCCTCCAACTCAGCAAGACAAGACACAAAACCCTATATAGCGCCGACCAGTAAACCTACTGTATACTTGATTATACAGTACTGTACAAGAAAACTGTAAAAACTATACAAAATAAAAACTATATCCCAGAAGTGAGTATAAACAGAACAATGTAGTGCAAAAATACAGCAGCAGTCAAAGGTGCAAAAAACAGCATGTAAACAGTATAATACAATGATAATGATAAATGTGCAAAAAACAGCAGTTGAGAGTATGGTACAGTCGAGAATAATAAAAAATAAATAAATTAATGGTGGTGGAATGGATTGAGATGAGTGATGAGTGTGTGTTAAGTGTTAAGTCCAGGAAAAATGTTACAGTTCGTTACACACATTTGAGTGCGTGTGTGTGTGTGTGTGTGTGTGTGTGTGTAAGAGTTCCGTTTCATTTCTGTGTATTAAGTAGCCTGATGGCTTGAGGAAAGAAACTGTTGCATAGTCTTGTTGTGGCGGCCTGAATGCTTCGGAACCGTTTTCCTGATGGTAGGAGTGTAAAAAGTGTGTGTGAGGGGTGTGTGTGATCGTCCACAATGCTGTGTGCTTTGCGGATGCAGTGTAGTGTAAATGTCCATGATAGAGGGAGAGATTCCGATGATCTTCTCAGCTGTCCTCACTATCCTCTGTAGGGACTTGGTCCGAGACGGTGCAGTTCCCAAACCAGGCAGTGATGCAGCTGCTCAGGATGCTCTCAATGGTCCCTCTGTAGAACATGGACAGGATGGGGGAAGGGAGGTGGGTTTTCCTCAGCCTTCTCAGAAAGTAGAGACGCTGCTGGGCTTTCTTGGTGATGGAGCTGGTGTTAAGTGACCAGGTGAGGTTGTCTGCCAGATGAGCACCAAGGAATTTTGTGCTCTTGACGATCTCCACTGAGGATCCATCAATAATCAGTGGAGATTGGTCGCTCTGTGCTCTCCTGAAGTCCACAACCATCTCTTTCGTTTTGTCCACGTTCAGAGACAGGTTGTTTGCTCCACACCAGGCAGTTAGCCGTTGCACCTCTTCTCTATATGCTGACTCGTCGTTCTTGCTGATTAGACCCACCACGGTCGTGTCATCAGCGAACTTGATGATGTGGTTCGAGCTGTGCATTGCTACACAGTCGTGAGTCAGCAAAGTGAACAGCAGTGGACTGAGCACACAGCCCTGGGGGGCTCCAGTGCTCAGTGTGGTGGTGCTGGAGATGCTGTTCGATCCTGACTGACTGAGGTCTCTCAGTCAGGAAGTCCAGGATCCAGTTACAGAAGGAGGTGTTCAGGCCCAGAAGGTTCAACTTCTCGATCAGGTGCTGAGGAATGATTGTGTTGAATGCTGAGCTGAAGTCAATGAACAGCATTCGTACATACGAGTCCTTGTTATCCAGGTGGGTGAGGGTCAGATGGAGGGTTGTGGATATAGCATCGTCCGTGGAACAGTTTGGACGATACGCAAACTGCATGGGGTCCAGGGAGGGTGGAAGCTGTGTCTTAATGTGCCTCATGACGAGCCTCTTGAAGCACTTCATCACGATGGGTGTGAGCGCGACGGAACGATAGTCATTAAGGCAGGAGACAGAAGACTTCTTCGGCACGGGAACAATGGTCTTTGTCTTGAGGCACGTGGGGACAACGTTGCTGCTCAGGGAGATGTTGAAGATGTCAGTGAGGACATCTGCTAGCTGTTCTGCACATTCCCTGAGCACTCTGCCAGGAATGTTGTCTGGTCCAGCAGACTTCCGTGTGTTAACTCTGCATAGAGTTTTCCTCACTTCAGCTGTGGTTAGACAGAGCACCTGGTCAGTGGGAGGAGGGATGGTCTTCCTCGCCACCACATTGTTCTGCACCTCGAACCGGGCGTAGAAGTTGTTCAGCACATCTGGGAGGGAGGGGTCACGGTCACAAGCAGGTGATGTGGTCTTGTAATTCGTGATCGCCTGGATGCCCTGCCACATGCGCCGGGTGTCTCCACTGTCCTGGAAGTGGTTGTGGATTTTCTTCGCGTGTGCGCGCTTCGCCTCTCTGATGGCACGAGACAGTTTGTTCCTTGCTGTTTTTAAGGCCGCCTTGTCCCCTGATCTGAAGGCAGAGTCTTTTTGTTTCAGCAGCGCACGCACGTTTGCAGTCATCCACGGTTTCTGGTTGGAGCGTGTAGTGATGGTCCTGGAGATGGTCACATCATCAACGCACTTGCTGATGTAGCTGGTCACTGATGATGTGTACTCCTCCAAGTTGATGGAATCGCCGTAGGTTGCAGCCTCTCTAAACATGTCCCAGTTAGTGCACTCAAAACAGTCCTGAAGAGCAGAAGTGGCTCCTTCTGGCCAGGTTTTCACCTGTTTCAGAACCGGTTTAGAGCGTCTGATGAGCGGTCTGTATGCTGGGATTAGCATAACAGAGCTGTGGTCTGAGTATCTGAGATGGGGGCGGGGCTCCGCATGATACGCGCCGGGGATGTTTGTGTAAACAAGATCCAGCGTGTTCGCTCCTCTCGTTGCAAAGTCCACATGCTGATGGAGTTTAGGAAGCAAAGTCCTGAGATTCGCATGGTTGAAATCTCCGGCGATAATAAACAATCCGTCGGAATGAGCATTCTGCAGGTCGCTAATAGCGCCGTAGAGTTCACTCAGTGCCTCCTTAGCATTAGCACTGGGTGGAATGTAAACTCCGACGATGTAAACTGTGGTGAATTCCCGTGGTAAGTAAAAAGGTCTGCATCTAACAGTCACAAACTCCACTAGGGATGAGCAGTAGCATGAAACGAGCACAGAGTTCTTACACCATTCCGTGTTGATATAAACACACACGCCACCACCGCGAGAGCTGCGTTTCTGTCGGCTCGAAACACGGTTAGCCCATCTAGCTGGAGCCACGTCTCCGTGAAAACAAAGACGCAACAGTCTCTAAACTCTCGCCATGTGGTTCGCTGGAGTCGGATGTAGTCCAGTTTATTATCCAGGGAGCAGACGTTGGAAAGAAAAATGGACGGGCTAGCCGGCCGGCTAGGGTTAGCATTTAGCCTAGCACGGACACCCGCCCGCTTGCCGCGCTTCCGCTTCCTCCGCTTCAGCTGTGCTGAAATAAAGCTTTAACATGGAAATCGTGGCTCCTTTTTCAGTAGTGAAGTGTCTTTGTTAGTAATTTGGAACTGCACCTTTACAGCAAGTCGAGTGCAGAGCTGTGTGTTGTGCTTTAATGAGTTTGGATGAAGAGTTTGGATGAGATTTGGAACAGCTTTTCATGCAAATGTGTGTGTGTGTGTGTGTGTGTGTGTGTGTGTGTGTGTGTGTGTGTGTTGGCTTTAGGTGGATCACTTATCTTATTTCTCTTTCTGGTCAGAATTTGCATAAAAACATTACAATTACAATTATAAATACACTATTAAATAAACTAATAGGATGAAAAAAGAAAAAATAAGGAAAAAATACTAAACAAAACAATAAAAATTATAATGAAAGAAGATGGGCTCAGAGTCTATGATTTAAACCAAGAACTTTTTGAATAAAGTACAACCACAATTTCAAAAAAGTTGGGAAACTGTTAGGAAAAGTTGGGACACTGTGACATCCTACATCAGTTTTTGTGAAGACATGTGTGTGCCAACTAAAACCTTCTGCAATTTCAGTAACAACAAGCCATGGTTCACAGCCAAACTGAAAAAACTTCGACATGCCAAGGAAGATGCATACAGAGGGGAGGACAAAGCACTGTACAAGCAGGCCAGAAACCAACTGACAAAAGAGATCAGAATAGCCAAAAGAAGCTACTCTGAAAAGCTGAAAAGCAGGTTTTCAGCTAACGACCCTGCATCAGTGTGGAAAGGCCTGCAAAATATCACAAACTACAGGAGACCGCCCCTCCCCACTGAAGCAAACAAAGACCTGGCTAACGACCTCAACACCTTCTACTGCAGGTTTGAGAAAAATATCTTCACACCTCTCATCCAACCCAGCCCAATGTCTGCCCCCATTACACCTCTGGAATCCTCTCTTACAACTCCTCCCAGCATTCAAGTTGCATTTACGATTTGTGAAAAGGATGTGTAAAAAGGAAAGCTCCTGGCCCAGACGGTGTCTCCCCCTCCTGTCTCAAAGCATGTGCTGACCAACTGGCTCCCATCTTTACCTCTATCTTCAACAGATCACTGGAGTTGTGTGAGGTCCCCTTCTGCTTTAAACTCTCCACAATCATCCCGGTCCCCCAGAAACCCTCCATTACTGGACTGAATGACTACAGGCCTGTTGCTCTGACATCTGTCGTCATGAAGACCTTTGAAAAGCTGGTATTGGCCCATCTAAAGAAGGTGACAGAACAGCTGCTGGATCCCCTACAGTTTGCATACCGAGCAAACAGATCGGTGGATGACGCAGTCAACATGGGGCTAAACTACATTCTGCAACACCTTGACTGCCCAGGAACATATGCCCGGATTCTGTTTGTTGACTTTAGTTCGACTTTCAATACAATAATTCCGGGAATTCTCCACTCCAAACTCCTAAACCTTACTATACCCCCTGCCATCTGTCAATGGATCACCAGCTTCCTGACAGGCGTGAGACTGGGAGGTGTTACCTCCGGTATTTGGACAGTCAGCACTGATGCTCCTCTGGGGTGTGTCCTTTCCCCACTGCTATTCTCCCTCTATACGAATGACTGCATATCAAGTGACCCAACTGTCAAACTCCTGAAATGTGCAGATGACTCCACGCTCATCGGACTAATCCAAGATGGTGACGAGTCTGCATATGAGCAGGAGGTGAAGCAGCTGGTGCTATGGTGCAGTCAGAACAACCTTGAGCTAAACATACTCAAAACTGTGGAGATGATAGTGGACTTTAGGAAACACCCTTCAACACTACTCCCCCTCACAATATCCAACATCCCTGTGTCATCTGTGGAGAACTTCAAGTTTCTGGGCACTACCATTTCCCAAGACCTGAAATGTGAATCAAACATAAACTCGATTCTGAAAAAGGCCCAGCAGAGGATGTACTTTCTATGTCAATTAAGGAAGTACAGTCTGCCACAGGAGCTGTTGATACAGTTCTACACTGCAGTCATTGAATCTGTCCTGTGCTCATCAATCACCATCTGGTTTGGAGCAGCAACAAAACAGGACAGAAACAGACTGCAGAAAACCGTTAAAACAGCAGAAAAAAATCATTGGTGCCCCCCTGCCCACTCTCCAGGACTTGTACCATACAAGAACCAGAAACCAGGCAGAAAAAATCATTAATGACCCTTCACACCCTGGACACAACATCTTTCAGCTCCTCCCTTCTGGCAGGTGCTACAGAACTTTGTTCACTAAAACTGCCAGACACAGGAACAGTTTCTTTCCCCAAGCAATAACCCTCAATAACAACTGACCATAATTATATTCACTGCTTCACATCTATGAGTACTGCACAGAACTGTCAGTCATCACATTATCTGTATATGTTGCACACACTATTGCTGCTATTTACTGTACAAAGTTTTATAGTAAACTCTCTAATCATACCTGACACACAATACTGTCATTTGCACTACCATGCACTCCCACACTTTATGTACATTACTGGTCTGTATCCCTATTTATTACCCACACTGTCTATACTGTCTCACATTGTCTGTATTGTCTGTATTGTCTTGTATAGTCTGTTTTTGTCTTGTCATGTCTGTTTTGTCATGTATAGGTTTTTATTTATGTCTGTACTTTTGAGAGTAACAAACAGCTGGAACCAAATTCCTTGTGTGTGTCAACACACTTGGCCAATAAACCTGATTCTGATTCTGATTCTGATTCTAAAATGTAAATACAAACTGACTGCAATGATGTCTTAAACCCATATTTTATACATGATAGAACATAGAAATTATATTAGATGTTAAAATAGCACATTATTCTTTCAGTTTAAAGGGAAAAATAATTGGCAGCAACTTCTGTAAACTTCTGGGAACTGAGGAAACCAGTTGCTGGATTTTTGGGAGAGGAATATTGTCCCATTATTGCCTGATTTAGGTTTTTAACTGCTCCGCAGTCCTGGGTCTTCTTTGGCATATCTTTTGTTTTGACGTGAACCAAATATTTATATTTGGTTAAAGCAAAGGCTCTTCGAAGCCACTGTCAGGCTGATGACGCGGAAGCGGAAATAGTTCAATCATAGTCTTTATTTACACAGTTCAGCAAAGAAACACTCACTGCTGCCGAGGTGAGAAAACAAACAAAGAATATCCGCCGAGACGAGTAATCCCAAACGAAACCTTGAGTCCGAAACGAAAGTAAAGGCAACTAGTAATCCCAAGAGAACAGAACCAGGATCCGGAACCAGCGGGGAATGCTGGCGGTCGAACAGCCACGGGTATCACCAGCATGACAACACAAGAACCGACAGCCTGTGACTCGAGAACGTGAGTTTATATAGTCTGAACCGTAACGAGTCACAGCTGTCGGTGTTCAGGCAGGTACGGGATAATGAGGAACATTGAGAGCTACTGAAGGGGGCGTGGCAGGGTGAATCTCTGACAGCGGCCGAGGAAGGCGTGGCAGGGGAATCCCTGACGGTGGCCGAGGCGTGGCAGGGGAATCCTGACAGTACCCTCCAGGCGGCACCCGACGCCCCAAAACCCCACCAACGCCAGGCGGGCCGGGGCACTCTGAGGAAGGCCTCCCCAACCGACCCGGGACAAAGGAGGCCCTATGAGCACCGCAGTAGAACAGGGGAGGATCGGAAGGGGCCCAAGGCAAAACGGTGTCTACGGTCGGGATCGAACGGGTCAGCGGCCCTCGGGAAGACCGGAAGCTGAGCCAGGCTCTTGGCGGAGACCAGCGGTGGCGTGATCTCCACGGCGTGGAACCGGAACCGAGCGACGTCCACGGCGGAGACCGGGGGCTGAGCGACGTCCACGGCGGAGAACCTGAACCGAGCGACGCCCACGGGCGGAGGCCAGGGGCGGCGACGCCTCGGCGGAGACCAGGGGCCGAGCGACGCCCTCGGCGGAGACCAGGGGCGAGCGACGCCCTCGGCGGAGACCGGAGGCGGAGAGACGACCTTCCTGGAGACCTGGAGCCTTCTGTGGAGCCTCTCGCGGCCAGGCGGCGGTACGACGTCCCTCTCGCGGCCAGGCGGCGGTACGACGTCCCTCTCGCGGCCTGAGCTCTCTTGGGGACTCTGGAACGAGCTCTCTTGGGGACTCTGGAACGAGCTCTCCTGGGGACTCTGGAACGAGCTCTCCTGGGGACTCGGGCACGAGCTCTCCTGGGGACTCGGGAACGGGAGCGAGCTCTCCTGGGGACTCGGGAACGGGAGCGAGCTCTCCTGGGGACTCGGGAACAGGAGCGAGCTCTCCTGGGGACTCGGGAACAGGAGCGAGCCTCCTGGGGACTCGGGAACAGGAGCGAGCTCTCCTGGGGACTCGGAAGCTGAGCGGCACCCTCGGCGGAACTCGGAAGTTGAGCGGCACCCTCGGCGGAACTCGAAGCTGAGCGGCACCTCGGCGGAACTCGGAAGCTGAGCGGCACCCTCGGCGGAACTCTGTGGCGGCCCGGCGCTCTCGCGAAGACTCTGTGGCCGCCCGGCGCTCTCGTGAGGACTCTGTGGCGGCCCGGCGCTCTCGTGAAGACTCTGTGGCGGCCCGGCGCTCTCGTGAAGACTCTGTGGCGGCCCGGCGCTCTCGTGACGGGGCTGTGGCGGCCCGGCTGTCTCGTGACGGGTCTGTGGCGTAGAGGTGCGCTCGTGGAGACACTGTGGCGTAGAGGCGCGTTTGTGACGGGTCTGTGGTGGCTCGGCTCTCTCGTGATGGGTCTGTGGCGAAGAGGCGCGCTCCTGGAGACACTGTGGCGAAGAGGCGCGCTCCTGGAGACACTGTGGCGTAGAGGCGCGCTCGTGGAGACACTGTGGCGTAGAGGCGCGCTCGTGGCGGGTCTGCGGCGGCCCGGCTGTCTCGTGACGGGTCTGCGGCGGCCCGGCTGTCTCGTGACGGGTCTGCGGCGGCCCGGCTCTCTCGTGACGGGTCTGTGGCGGCCCGGCTCTCTCGTGACGGGTCTGTGGCGGCTCGGCTCTCTCGTGACGGGTCTGTGGCGAAGCGGCACGCCCACGGGAACCTCGAAACAGGGCAGCACGCTTGTAGATGTCCGGTGCCAGCACTGACAGCTCATGGGAATGCTGGGATGCCAGGGCGCGCTCGCAGACGCTCGGAGTTGGTGCAGAGCGTCCACGAGAACCCCGGAACACAGCAGCTCGCTTGTACTGACCCAGGGGCAGGGCCATGTGTCCGAGGAAACCCGGGAACTGAGCCTCGCGTTCTTTCATGCCCAGGGACGGAACCGAGCACCTTGGAGAATCCTGGAACGGAGCCACGCTCTGAAGAACCACGGAATGAAGCTGAGCACCGTGGAGAACCTGAACGGAGCTGCGCTCTGAAGCACCTTGGAACGAAGCCGAGCACCTTGGAGAATCCTGAACGGAGCCACGCGCTCTGAAGACCCATGGGACGAAGCTTCTTCATCCTCAAGGGGACTGTCGTGGAGATCCACCACCTCCATCCCACACATCCCCAGAAGAAGCTCGCAGAATTCGCGAGTGAGCCAAAATTGCCCCATTGGCGCTCCATAATCTGCTGGTTTTTGACAGAGCGTCACCAGACAGGAGAGAGATGCAGAAGGCGATCTTGGCTCGTTCTGAGGGAAACTGCGCAAAATTTTCCTCCACATACCGCCGATGCTCCTTAGAAACCCGCCCAATTCTTCTCCTTTCCGGAGAAGCGAGCCGAAATCCTTCGCCGCGGAGGGCGTGGCGCAGCCGCGCTTTCATGCTCCGGCTTCTGTGGCTTTGAGCCGCTGGAAGCAGCTTGGAATCCCGGCGAAAATCTGAGGCTGGGTTCGCTGCCACTTCATCGCGGCCGAAATCGCGGGAGGGCGATTCCGCTTTCGGTTCAGGTCGGTTCTTCTGTCAGGCTGATGACACGGAAGCGGAAATAGTTCAATCATAGTCTTTATTTACACAGTTCAACAAAGAAACACTCACTGCTGCCGAGGTGAGAAAACAAACAAAAGAACAAAAGAAGAAGAACAGCCACGGGTATCACCAGCATGACAACACAAGAACCGACAGCCTGTGACTCGAGAACGTGAGTTTATATAGTCTGAACCGTAACGAGTCACAGCTGTCGGTGTTCAGGCAGGTACGGGATAATGAGGAACATTGAGAGCTACTGAAGGGGCGTGGCAGGGGAATCCTGACGGTGGCCGAGGGGCGTGGCAGGGTGAATCCCTGACGGTGGCCGAGGGGGGCGTGGCAGGGGAATCCCTGACAGCCACGCTGTTGTCATAGATGCAGTATGAGGTTAAGCATTGCCCTGCTGACATTTATGCCCTGCCTTCCCTAAAAAATACATCATCTGGATAGAACCGTGTGTTGTTCTAAATCCTGGATATATCTTTCAACATTGATGGTGCCTTCCCAGATGTGCAAGCTGCTTATTCCATGGGCAATAATGCAGGAAGGAGACCAGAAGCACAGAATGGCACGGGAAGTAGTAACACACTCTTTCCAGGACCAATGATGTCATGCTGAGGTAGAAACAAAAGAAACAAAAAAAATGTAAAGCAAAGAAACACTGATGTGTGATGCTGAGGAAAGATGGTAGAAGACCAAGTTGGGACGAATGTAAAACAAAACAGAATGCAGTGATATACCAATTTTCGTAAACCCATATTTTATTCACAGTAGAAAGTAGAAAAGATAAAGAGATTCAGGAGCTTGTTCGGTCTCTTGGCATTTCAAAACTGGACTACTGCAACTCTCTGCTGGCAGGTCTTCCCCTGAACGCTATTCGTCCACTGCAAATGATCCAAAACGCATGATTTGTGTTAAATCTGCCCAAGTTCTCCCACACCACCCCACTGCTGCGCCCCTTCACTGGCTTCCAGTAGCTGCACGTATCCGATTCAAAACACTGACGCTTGCTTACTTGCCTGAGAGGCTCTTCTCTGTTCTGGCACCAAGGTGATGAAATTAACTTCCCCTAAATGTCCAAACAACAGAGTCCTAGGCTTCAAGCTTCAATCTTCAAGCGACAGGTGAAGACTTACCTCTAACTGAAACATTTAAACACTTTCCAAGTTTGTTATGTAAAAAAAAAAAAAACCTCAACAGAGCTGATTTATATTAAGTTTGTAATCTAGCATACCAGTGTAGATTTATTCATTGCTAGAGACTCAGAGCACTTTTGTACATCGCTCTGAACAAGGGAATCTGCTAAGTGACACAAATGTCAATGTATGTAATTGTGTGTGTGTGTGTGTGTGTGTATGTGTGTGTTTTACATTTAAATTCAGGCTGGGCAACAATTAAAATTTTTAATAGCGATTAATCGCATGATTTCCCTGCATTGTTATACGCAAAATCCAATATTCTTGTTCTTCTTCTTCTTTCGGCTTCTCCCATTAGGGGTCATCACAGTGAATCATCCGTCTCCACACCTCCCTGTCCTCTACATCTGCCTCTTTCAAACCAACTATCTGCATTTTTCCTCTCACCACATCAATAAACCTGCTCTTTGGTCTTCCTCTTTTCCTTCTTCTTGGTGGCTCCATCCTCAGCATTCTCCTACCAATGTACCCCATGTCCCTCCTCTGCACATGTCTAAACAATTTCAATCTCGCCTCCCTCATCTTGTCTCCAAAATGTCCTACATGTGCTGTCGCTCTGATAAACACATTTCCAAACCTGTCAACACTTGTCACTCCCAACAAAAACCTCAACATCTTCAGCTCTGCTACCTCCAGCTCCACCTCCTGTCTTTTACTCAATGCCACTGTCTCTAAAACATACAACATCGCAGGTCTCACCACAGTCTTATAAACATTCCCTTTCACTCTTGCAGATAGCCTTCTATCACAAATCACTCCACACTCTGCCTGCACTCTTTTCTTCACTTCTCTAACACGCACTCCATTTCTTTGCAGTGTTGTCCCCAGGTACTTGAACTCCTATACCCGCTTTTCTCTCTGCAACCGCACTACTCCACTGCCCTCCCTCTCATTCCTTTTCTCTCCAGCACGTAGCTCCAGCTTTCCAGGCTCTTCTCAACCTGCTCCCTACTCTTACCACAAATCACAATATCATCTGCAAACATCTGTCGTAACTCAGACCCCATGTCCGAGTAGACATAACATTTAAGTGGCTCAATACTCAAATTAGTTTTAACTATTCACTAATCAATTACCAATAAGTTTCAAAACTTCAAATAATACATAAACAAACCAAACGAAGACATCTTCCAGTCATGAATGAGAAGGAGCAAATCAGCTTTACTGCAGTCACTTCAGGCCTGTCCCATGGAGCTCTCGGGAGAGAACCATCCTGACAGCAATGGCACCTGTCAGCTTTCACATGCAAGTGCGAATTTGATATAAACTATCCTTACTTTTAATATCTCACACCTAGTTAAATTTACATATTTTGTCTAATATCTCCTCCCTCACAATTTACATACACCAATCATTTTACAGGGTTTTGCATATCCCACCTTTTGCTTGTGTGTTTTCTGGTAAATTTACACCTATTCTTAGTAAAATTCCACCCATTTCCAGGAGGCCTTGTTAACCTTCATACGATTCTAATTTACATGTAAAAAAAATCTCTTGATGGTGACCTTTTCTTATAAAAACATCCCCTGACTGTGCACTTTGCACACAAGAATTCACCAGATTTGTCATGCAGGATATGGAGGCGGAAGCCAAAGTATAGCAAAAACAAAGTTTATTCACAACACAAGGCAGAGCCAACAAAAATACTTGCAGTGCAAATTATACTCCGGTGGTGCGCTCTGTGAGCGCTGTCCACAAATGTCCTGAACCGGTGAAGGCAGTTCGTGAATAGGTAATCCCAAGGTGCGCGAGATGAAGCGCGGCGCTGAGCAGTCACGGGTGAAACGTAGTGCTAAACGCGCGAACATAGATCCAAACAGTACCGAGAGGATCGGGGTAATCCAGGGTGCGCTTCAGAAAGGAAGCGCAGCCGTGGAAAGTAAGAGTCAGAGATGAAAAGTTACGAGCTGGAATTAATGCATGTAAATAAACAACAGACAATAACGGAGGTTTATATTGGAGCTGGGGATGAGTGAATAACGAGATCATCCACTGCAATAATCACACTTTTTCTTAAAATCTTGTCTGGGTTTTTATTTCTATGTCTGCAAATCATCCTTTGTTTTGTTTTGTGTAGACTTTGGATAGAAACATGTTAGTTTATTACTAGTTTTACAAACCAGGGCTTTAGTTTTAACACCACCAGCACTTTTCTCCAAATGCTTTTTCTATTTTTCATATCTCTCGTCTTTTACTTTTTTTTTTAATCTTCTTAAAATATATTTATTATGCCATAATACTTCTTTATATAACATTTCCTGTCTTACGTTCATCCTGCCTGCACCTCTGGCTCATGCTCACATAGAAACATCTTATTTCCTGTGTGTTTTGGACATTGTACCTCTTAAACAAATTCTTGCAACTATTCTCCTACGTCCTTTATTATCTGACGATGTGTTGGGCCTATTAACCTATTACTCTTCTCAATTTTTTATATTTTCCTATTTTTATTTTACATTATATTTGCCTATCTTTTCCTTCCGGTCGACACCCTTTGCCTGGTATACGTGGTCACCACTTTTTACCGGCCATGGCATATATCTGTTATCTGGAGTGACTATTGGTCCTCATATGCGTCTCTATTTTCCACCTCGAATATCTCTTCCAGTTCATACCCATGGCGCCTCTACATTTTTCCCCTTACTTTTCTAAAACTGGCGGTTTTTCTAATCCCTAACCTAATCAATCAGCCGTATCTTCTCACTCGCCTTTATAACATGTATTACATTTACAAGCATTTTGATAATATAATGTATGCTAAACTTTATATATGATAAACTTTACTCTAAAGCATGATTATTGATTTTGTCTGAACTCTCTTTATACACAGAGTTCTCTGCGAAGAAGAATATTATACTATATTAATGCTGAGTAATGGTTATATGTATTAAGCTTGGATTTAAACTAATATAAGCATGTTATTTTATATTA
>NC_060893.1:28693440-28705737 GCF_014805685.1 Silurus meridionalis | reverse complement strand
TAAAATACACAATAATGCAGCATGAAACTGAAATATTAGAACAGAAACAATACGTGTATTTGTATGAACACATCATTGTAGAGATAAAATATGAAGCAGTGTCTGACCTTGAGTCCAGAGGATCAGTGTCCAGATGAAGACGGGGATCAAAGTCATGGTAGCTGTGGGTGAAGTTTCTGTAGCAGCAGCTCTCAGTCATGAAGTGTGAAAGTCACAGCGCTATAAACACTCCCAGAGCACTGAAGCATGTGCTGCTAATGCAAAGTGTCCTCTAAGTATGGAAACATCTTTACCACATTCCCCCAATCTTACTGTCATTCTCACACTCAGTCACAATGGGGATTTCTTTAAAAATATTAAACCTGAACTTCTGTCATTTCTCTATGTGCACTTCTAATGTGCACGTAGAGAAATTACAGAATTTCAGGCTTTAACGTTAATTCCATAAGGATTCAAACTGACTACAGAGGAGATTTCAAGGAGACCAGCATTATAACATTATTATTTACTATCTTTATGTGTACAGTTTTGTGTGATGGAGTGTGTAGTGTGCTGTGATAAAGTGTGTACAGTGCGGTGTGATGAAGTGTTTACAGTATAGTGTGATGGAGTGTGTAGCGTGCTGAAATGGAGTGTGTAGTGTGGTGTGATGGAGTGTGTAGTGTGGTGTGATGGAGTGTGTAGTGTGGTGTGATAGAGTGTGTACAGTGTGGTGTGATGGAGTGTTTGCAGTATTGTGTGATGGAGTGTGTGTAGTGTGGTGTGATGGAGTGTGATGGAGTGTAGTGTGGTGATGGAGTGTAGTGGTGTGATGGAGTGGGTGTGATGGAGTGTGTACATTGTGGTGTGATGGAGTGTGTGTAGTGTGGTGTGATGGAGTGTGTAGTGTGGTGTGATGGAGTGTGTACAGTGTGTGATGGAGTGTGTACAGTGTGGTGTGTTGGAGTGTGTAGTGTAGTGTGATGGAGTGTGTACTAATATTCTACTATTCTTAATGTTTAATCTGATTTCAGGCAAACAGCCTCTAACTCTGTAAATGCTGTTTTCTACTTCTTTGTTATTAGAAATATGTAGAATGGTATCACTCTGATATCACAAACTTTACTGCTCACATTGGGTGCATTTATAGGAAATGTGTCTGTTGTATGGAAACTCTAGAAATGTAGGCTGTATAGTGAACATGATTCTTTAAATTGATGCAGAGTTGAAATAATCAGGACAAATGTAGTGATGAGTGGGAAAGTGATTTGATAATAAAGTGAAAGGCACCTTTAGCAGCTCTGCAGCTGTTCTAAGATCATTGTCTGTTTCTGAGTCAGAGCTCATCCTCTAAAGCTGAGGGAGGTTTTTGTACATCACTTTAACACTGTGTGTACAGTCTGCTCTCACTCTGACAGTAATATTCTCCTGCATATTCAGACTGAACTCCAGAGATTTTTAGGTAACATTTTCTTACATTAGATTTAATGCCACTGAAACGTTCTGGAACCCCAGTGCACTGGTGAACATCATAATAGATCAGGAGATCAGGAGCTTTTCCAGGATTCTGCAGGTGCCACTGAATATCAGCAGAAACATCCTGACTGGATCTACAAAAATAAATGAGTCTCATGGTGAGTGAGGTGTCCCAGTGTTCCCAACAGACTAAAGGCACTGTCCATGACACACACCAAACAGACATTAATCAGACCCTGAAACACAAAACCTAGAAAGTTCACCACTAAGGTACAGGACTGTTGGAGCTCCACTGCAACCAGCAGGAAATGAACTGATTGATCTGAACTGATTTTGTAACCAAAGCTGAAATTTTATTGCCAGTGTATAAGATGTGTCATGTCAAGAATCTCCTCTGAACAGACCAAACATCTTCAAGATTCAAACCTATTTTTATATATTTTATGTTTTTTTTTATCTGTCTGCTAAGAAAATATTCTACTGTACCTAATGCTATATGCTCAAAATATTCTAAAAGATGATAAAGCCCTGTATTAAATAATCACAGCTGATCCTAATTAATTAGTTGTTTTTGACCAGGAAAGCAACAAGGTTATATTGAATTTGTGTTTTGGGCCTCAAAAGTTCTAAAGAACAAAATATTAAATGCACAAATCCCAGTAACAGAGTCAAATCTTATCACTAATCCATCATTTGGTGTTATTTCTCCTCCTGTCTTTTTCAGTGTATAGCACACTGTGCTCAGGATTAAGTGTGTGTGTGTGTGTGTGTGTGTGTGTGTTCACTGTAGTGTAACAGAGGTTTTTGTACGACGGTTTCATTAGAATGTATCACTGTGGTGGACTTTTGGTGGAGGAACAAAACTCAGCATCAGTAAGTCACTTTTACTTCTAAAATTCTTCATTTTATACAAAATTATGTACACAAATAAATAATTACATATTACATAATTCATCATTAATTAGTTCCAAATAATCCCACTTTAATTATAATTTGTGTAGTTTACAGTAATAAGTTGGGAGTAACTCTAAACTTTCTGTAGTAAAATGAATAAGAAACGTGTGAATGTAAATAAATGAACATGTAATAAATCTCCAGTGTGTTTGTGTTGGTGAGTGGAAACCTGCTCACTGGTTCATATCTGCAGTATTGTGTACATTATTCTGAAGTCTCTGTGCTGATGGAAAATACAGACAAATGCTGCTGTGTGTTTGTGTTAAATAGTGAACATTTCTGTTATGAGATCCATTTTTTACTATCACACAGGGAGCACTTTCTATGACACATCAGTAAGAAGTGACTAAAACAGAATAAAGCTGATTGAAGTCTGAGTCGCTCCACAATATAACGAGTAGCTCGTAAATGTTCTACTTCTGATTAAATCTACGTGACTGCAGTGATGTGAAGAAGCAGTAATAAGGAAATGGTGTCCAAGTGTGTAAATGTGTGTGTTTTGTGTTTTACAGAGGGTCCCACTGTGAAGCCCTCCGTGTCTCTGCTCCATCCATCGTCTCTGCAGCTCTCTGAGGGACCGGCCTCACTGCTCTGCCTGCTGTCTGCCTACTCTCCACAGGGGGCGACGGTGAGCTGGACAGTGGACGGCTCAGTGGTGAATGAAGGGGTTCTAACCAGTCCTGAAGAACAGAAGAAGGACGGTTACACACGCAGCAGCACCCTGACCCTCAGCAAAGCGGTCTGGGAAAAGGGGGAGGAGTTTGTCTGTACCGTCTCCCATGACAGTGTCAATCATCCGGTCACGTTCAGAAAGAGCCAGTGTGAAGACTAACAGCTCCAAGATAGAATTAAACACTGAGCTGCTCACACATCCATCTACAATAGAGTTTCAATTCTACACAATGCTGATATTCCTGTCTTTACTCTCTTCACTGTCCTGTTGCTCTTCCTGTAGTTTTGCTCTGCTGAAATAAAGCTTCATTTTGGACATTGGGTGTGTTTTATTAGAGTTAGTAGTCATTATCAGTGTGATGAGAGAGTGTGTTTAGCTGTACATTCAGTGCTGTGTGTTGTGCTTCAGTGAGTTTGGCTGAAGGAAGTTGAACATCTGGTGAAAGTGGTGCTCTATTTTGGGAGAAAGAGGATCATTCAGCCGTCTTCATGTAAATCTCCCTCTCATTTCACTGCTCTGTGCTACTGAGTGAAAGGAACCATTTAAACATAAATATGATCTAATTATTTTGATAGTATTTCGAACAGCATGGAAGGAGTGTCTCCATAGTGTTTAAAAAGCACTTAGTGATGATAGATCAATATGTCTTTCTACATTTACAGTCGATATTAAGCATAATTAATTTTTTTTTCTTCAATACAAATAGAAGCACCACACTAGCATTCACACACTCAACAGCCAATGATGATTAAAAAAAAGACTCTAAATTTATAGTAAGACAATTTAATAATTTAATAAATATCATACTCTATTCCAGGGGTGTTAAACTTAATTACAAAGGGGGGGCAAAACTCAAAGCACACTTTAGGTCGCGGGCCGAACAGGATTTATTGAACACACTAAAACAAAATGTTTTTTGAACATAAATATGAATAAAAACAGACAGGAATATTATTCCAGAATAAATCAACTTAAACTTTAAATAACTTAAAATATTTTGCTCTCCATAAAAATATCTCCTGTTAAAATTATACAAGTTAGAAATATGAACATGTGAAAAAACCCTGAAAAAATAAATAAAAACTCTTTTAAGTAAACATTAAAATAACAACAAATCAGAACAGATTTCTTTGCTCTTATGCCATTAAAGAATAAAACTTAAATAAACTTAAACTTTAAATAACCTAAAATATTTTGCTCTTCATAAAAATATCTCCAGTCAAACACCAGACCTTCATCATGCAGCTCTTCAGAAACTCTCCCTCGGGCTGATGTGACTCTGATCTCCTCTGCTTTCACACCAGCTTCACTTTGTGATTTTCCTCTGGTGAAAAACTTCTGCTGAAATGTCAGATTCTTCTTTAACTCTTCTGCATTCTGTATCTTCTGCTCTGCATTTAGGTTTTTTAGCTAATCCTGATGTTTTGTCTCGTAGTGCCGTCTTAGATTCAATTCCTTAATTACAGCCTCATTCACTCCACAAATAAGACACACGGGTTTACCGGCAGTGTCAGTTAACATCTACTCAGAATCCCATTGGTTTTCAGAAACAACTTTTATCTTTACCATTGTGAGGGGCTTCACAGTAACATTACAGTAGTGTAAAATACATCAACAGAAGCTTAACTTGATTGACGGTGGAATGTTCCCAGGTAGCCTAGCGTTCGGCAAGGCAGCTGAAGCGCTGCATTATGGGACCTGTAGTTTGTGTTATCAGCATTTCATATTGCCGGACCATTAATAACTGTAATAATAATAAAACTATATAAAAGGATCTTGTGGGATGAATACAATTGTAGATTGGGCCAGATGTGGCCCGCAGGCCTTGAGTGCTCTATTCGTACAGTCTGCATATAAATGGATGGCTCACCAATAAAGATTTTTGTTATACATGTTTGGGGCTATTGATATTGATTTGACATTCATATTGATGACCAGGTAGCCAGACAAGCTATTGTTTTACACTCATGACCATTCATATTATTGTCCGGCCATTCCAATCTCAACAATTCACACACACACACACACACACACACACACACACACACACACTTTTCAAGCATTTCTTTTATAAAAACAAACAGGCAATAAACATATAACATTGTATAAAAGTATAAATATAGGTAAAATTACAGATGTAGGCTCAGATTTTCCATCTCCATGCAGATCTCCAAGATTCTGTTGTTACTCTGCCCCCAAGAAAATCTTCCTCATTGCTGCTTTGTGCAAATCTCGGATAAAACAACTTATTTGACTGTTAATGTTTTTTTTTCTTTGTTTTCTTTTTTTTTTTTTTGTAAAGAGGTTATACAGAGTAAAAAAACTAAGAACTCGCCCACATGGAGAATAAAAACCTCCCATATATCGTTAGAATCCTGCACTCATTGCCTACATTTTCAGCATAAACAGCTGTTTGTGCAGAACCGAGAGCTGCATCCACTTCCTGGTGTTTCACAGTGCACGTGAACCTGCACCTCTCTTTGACCACTAAGAGTTTTTAAAAAGTAATAAAACTAAGACCTTAACCACATAGGAAATAAAAACTTCCATATATCGTTAGAATTCTGCATTTATTAGCTACATTTTCCATCAATAATTTTGTTGCAATAATGCTATTGGCTGAAAATAAAAGGTTTGAAATTATAGGTGGTGCATAACAAAATGTCACAACACCTGCAAATACAGTGTATGCTCAATCCTGAGATTCCGCCTTTCTTTGATTGTTGTTTTTTTTATTGGGTCATTTAGTGGGTTAAACTCATTTGTTTTGAAACACTATATTCTACAAGCCATATTTGTTTTGTTTTTTATCACAAAGATGAAATTTTTCAGAAACATATACAAACTATACAACCCTGAAGTACTGTGACTTAGACAAAACAATAACCATCTAAATTACAACACTATTGTTTGGTTGGAGCAAAAATGCTTTACGGCATGTTGTTCAGTGGAGCCTTATCTTTTCTAAATAACCAGGATTAGCAGCAGTGGATGTGTTTGTGACTTGTTATTACAATAATTATGTAAGTAGTGCATTTTTTTATGCATGTTGTTTGTGTGTACTGCTTACACAAATTCAACAAATACATTCGTTATACGTTTTCCATACGAAATCGCTGCTTAAGGCTTAGAGCTTTAGAATAAAGTATAGTTAGTCATGGTTACTGTTGTCCCTTTCTATTTAATCTATTGCTAAACATTAACACCTGATAACAATGGGATATCGGTCGCCTGGTGCGGCGCTGAAGGCTAAGGGGTTAAAAACATATTTGTTGAGTCAAACCTTATGTTAATAGGTTTCTCTCAGGAAAAAGAGGTAAAGGAGCAGATCTGGAGGGATCATTGTTATAGTTTACTTTATTTTACTATTTGACTTGACCTATAAACTGTTTTATTTAACTGGGATGTATGGATATCCCCCTCCACCCCCACTTTCATGCGTTCATTCAAGTTTTTTGTCAGTGACACACACACACACACACACACACACACACACACACACACACACACACACACACACACACACACACACACACACACACACACACACACACACACACACACACACACACACACACACACACACACACACACACACACACACACACACACACACACACACACACACACACACACACACACACACACACACACACACACACACACACACACACACACACACACACACACACACACACACACACACACACACACACACACACACACACACACACACACACACACACACACACACACACACACACACACACACACACACACACACACACACACACACACACACACACACACACACACACACACACACACACACACACACACACACACACACACACACACACACACACACACACACACACACACACACACACACACACACACACACACACACACACACACACACACACACACACACACACACACACACACACACACACACACACACACACACACACACACACACACACACACACACACACACACACACACACACACACACACACACACACACACACACACACACACACACACACACACACACACACACACACACACACACACACACACACACACACACACACACACACACACACACACACACACACACACACACACACACACACACACACACACACACACACACACACACACACACACACACACACACACACACACACACACACACACACACACACACACACACACACACACACACACACACACACACACACACACACACACTTTTCAAGCATTTCTTTTATAAAACAAACAGGCAATAAACATATAACATTGTATAAAAGTATAAATATAGGTAAAATTACAGATGTAGGCTCAGATTTTCCATCTCCATGCAGATCTCAAGATTCTGTTGTTACTCTGAAGAAAATCTTCCTCATTGCTGCTTTGTGCAAATCTCGGATAAAACAACTTATTTGACTGTTAATGTTTTTTTTTCTTTGTTTTCTTTTTTTTTTTTTTTTGTAAAGAGGTTATACAGAGTAAAAACTAAGACCTTAACCACATAGGAAATAAAAATATATCTTTAGACAGCTTAAAGTGTGTAGTTTTAGAATAAGTCGAATAATATATAATATATAATAAGTGAAATAAAAAACATATGTTTCCAATGAATATAAATCATGTGAAACCAAGTAGAGGCACAGATTAATGAGCTGTGAGCGGACACAATCGCTATACATGCTATATGTATAATGCATGATAACAAATATATATTGTTCAAGTGTATTCATCAAAATACTGAAAATATATTGTTTGATTATTTTGAGGAGTGTGGCTGCATCATGCCTTCACTGGAAACTCACATGGTAGAGGATTTTGAGTTCGACCGAGAATCATCCTGAGTAAGTACATATTTTATATTTTCTTAAATTAAATGGAGTGTGTTCAGATTAATGATTGAAATGGAGTTTGTTCAGTTTAATGACTAAATGGAGTGTGTTCAGATTAATGATTGAAATGGAGTGTGTTCAGATTAATGATTGAAATGGAGTTTGTTCAGTTTAATGACTAAATGGAGTGTGTTTAGATTAATGATTGAAATGGAGTTTGTTCAGTTTAATGACTAAATGGAGTGTGTTCAGATTAATGATTGAAATGGAGTTTGTTCAGTTTAATGACTAAATGGAGTGTGTTCAGATTAATGATTGAAATGGAGTTTGTTCAGTTTAATGACTAAATGGAGTGTGTTTAGATTAATGATTGAAATGGAGTGTGTTCAGATTAATGATTGAAATGGAGTTTGTTCAGTTTAATGACTAAATGGAGTGTGTTCAGATTAATGATTGAAATGGAGTTTGTTCAGTTTAATGACTAAATGGAGTGTGTTTAGATTAATGATTGAAATGGAGTGTGTTCAGATTAATGATTGAAATGGAGTTTGTTCAGTTTAATGACTAAATGGAGTGTGTTCAGATTAATGATTGAAATGGAGTGTGTTTAGATTAATGATTGAAATGGAGTTTGTTCAGTTTAATGACTAAATGGAGTGTGTTTAGATTAATGATTGAAATGGAGTGTGTTTAGATTAATGATTGAAATGGAGTGTGTTTAGATTAATGATTGAAATGGAGTGTGTTCAGATTAATGATTGAAATGGAGTGTGTTTAGATTAATGATTGAAATGGAGTGTGTTCAGATTAATGATTGAAATGGAGTGTGTTCAGATTAATGATTGAAATGGAGTGTGTTCAGATTAATGATTGAAATGGAGTGTGTTTAGATTAATGATTGAAATGGAGTTTGTTCAGTTTAATGACTAAATGGAGTGTGTTTAGATTAATGATTGAAATGGAGTGTGTTCAGATTAATGATTGAAATGGAGTTTGTTCAGTTTAATGACTAAATGGAGTGTGTTCAGATTAATGATTGAAATGGAGTGTGTTCAGATTAATGATTGAAATGGAGTGTGTTCAGATTAATGATTGAAATGGAGTGTGTTTAGATTAATGATTGAAATGGAGTTTGTTCAGTTTAATGACTAAATGGAGTGTGTTTAGATTAATGATTGAAATGGAGTTTGTTCAGTTTAATGACTAAATGGAGTGTGTTTAGATTAATGATTGAAATGGAGTTTGTTCAGTTTAATGACTAAATGGAGTGTGTTCAGATTAATGATTGAAATGGAGTGTGTTCAGATTAATGATTGAAATGGAGTGTGTTCAGATTAATGATTGAAATGGAGTTTGTTCAGTTTAATGACTAAATGGAGTGTGTTCAGATTAATGATTGAAATGGAGTGTGTTCAGATTAATGATTGAAATGGAGTTTGTTCAGTTTAATGACTAAATGGAGTGTGTTTAGATTAATGATTGAAATGGAGTGTGTTCAGATTAATGATTGAAATGGAGTGTGTTCAGATTAATGATTGAAATGGAGTGTGTTCAGATTAATGATTGAAATGGAGTGTGTTCAGATTAATGATTGAAATGGAGTTTGTTCAGTTTAATGACTAAATGGAGTGTGTTCAGATTAATGATTGAAATGGAGTTTGTTCAGTTTAATGACTAAATGGAGTGTGTTCAGATTAATGATTGAAATGGAGTGTGTTCAGATTAATGATTGAAATGGAGTGTGTTCAGATTAATGATTGAAATGGAGTGTGTTTAGATTAATGATTGAAATGGAGTTTGTTCAGTTTAATGACTAAATGGAGTGTGTTCAGATTAATGATTGAAATGGAGTGTGTTCAGATTAATGATTGAAATGGAGTGTGTTCAGATTAATGATTGAAATGGAGTTTGTTCAGTTTAATGACTAAATGGAGTGTGTTCAGATTAATGACTGAAATGGAGTGTGTTTAGATTAATGATTGAAATGGAGTGTGTTTAGATTAATGATTGAAATGGAGTGTGTTCAGATTAATGATTGAAATGGAGTTTGTTCAGTTTAATGACTAAATGGAGTGTGTTTAGATTAATGATTGAAATGGAGTTTGTTCAGTTTAATGACTAAATGGAGTGTGTTTAGATTAATGATTGAAATGGAGTTTGTTCAGTTTAATGACTAAATGGAGTGTGTTTAGATTACATTTACATTTACATTTACATTTACATTTACATTTACATTTACATTTACATTTTCATTCACATTTATGGCTGTTGGCAGATGCCATTATCCAGAGACTTACAACTGAGCAGGGGATGGTTAAGTGGCAGCTCGGTGTTGATGGGATTTTAACCTGTGACCTTCCGATCCAAGCCTTAACCACTGAGCTACCACCTACTTGACTAGGACATCTTATTTAAGTCCTTAGCTCTGTGTTGTGTGATGTCTCGTTATGTTGTGTAATGTCACACCGGGGTTCTGGAGAAACGTTGTCTCGTTTCACTTTGTGAATATATGGTTGAAATAACAAAAAGGTTCTTTCGAAGAAGCAGCATGTTGGCAGTGAGTAAACACACACTTTCAATGTCTAGATTCTTGTGGGACTTATATAATTTCATAATGTTTTATCAGTCTACAAAAAGACTGGAGGAATTATTCTCACTTCAGCTCCACACAGTCATACAGTATATTATAGATTTCTCATTAATGCATCAGCATTTTTACTCACTGAGGCATTATGGGTAAAACATGTACAACTGCAGATCTACATTTTGTGTCTTTTCAGCTTTTAGTTTGTATATTTGTGTCTTACACTTGCTGCATCTTCAGTTTTGACTGATTCATCTCAGTGTTTCTGAAGAAAAATCAGTAAAAAGGAATAAAAGCAGGCAGAAAGTGTGTGTAGAGATCAGCTGATGTGAACAGAAGTTGGTGTTGTGTAGCTGTTTTGTAATAAGATGTGTAAATGTGTAAATGCGGAAAGGGAGCTGCAAACAAACTTTATTAAACAAAAGGCAGGAAGTATACACACAGATAGCGCATCTCTATTCCTGTGAACGAAAAAACGTGTTATGAAATCCACAACAGGCGCTGGGAAGAAGGCGTGGCAGCAGAGAGGAATGCGGTGCTGAGCGTGACGAGAAACAAAACACCTGCGTAGCAGGATAGTCAGACCAGAGTCCGGGAAAAGGGATAATAGTGAGCCTGGGAAGAAGTGCAGTCCACGCCAGTGAGAGAGAGAGAGAGAGAGAGAGAGAGAGAGAGAGAGAGAGAGAGAGAGAGAGAGCGTCCGAGGCGAGGCATGACGAAGGGATACATACTACGTGGAGGGCATGAACATGCAATAACCGACAGGGAGTGGGGGCGAGTGAGCGGTTTATATGGAGGCAGGGATGAGTGAATAATGTGCTTCAGCTGTGCGTGATGCGCGCTGCACGCTTGGGAGCGCGCAGAGGCAATGGCAGCCTCTGAAGGAGGCGTGGCAGGTGGATTCCTGACAAAATGATGGAGAGAGCAGTGAGTTTAGAGCAGCAGAGATTTTATTTACAGACACTGAACCTGTTTGTATCAGTGTGGATCACTTTTAGTAGAGGAACCAAACTGTCTGTGGGCCGTAAGAAACCTGTTTACTAATGACTGAAATGGATTGTGTTCAGATAAATGACTGAAATGGAGTGTGTTCAGATTAATGACTGAAATGGAGTGTGTTCAGATAAATGACTGAAATGGAGTGTGTTCAGATTAATGACTGAAATGGAGTGTGTTCAGATTAATGACTGAAATGGATTGTGTTCAGATAAATGACTGAAATGGAGTGTGTTCAGATTAATGACGGAAATGGAGTGTGTTCAGATAAATGACTGAAATGGAGTGTGTTCAGATTAATGCGGAAATGGTGTGTTCATATTAATGACTGAAATGGAGTGTGTTCAGATTAATGACTGAAATGGAGTGTGTTCAGATTAATGACTGAAATGGAGTGTGTTCAGATTAATGACTGAAATGGAGTGTGTTCAGATTATTGACTGAAATGGAGTGTGTTCAGATTACTGCCTGAAATGGAGTGTGTTCAGATTATTGACTGAAATGGAGTGTGTTCAGATTAACGACTGAAATGGAGTGTGTTCAGATTAATGACGGAAATGGAGTGTGTTCAGATAAATGACTGAAATGGAGTGTGTTCAGATTAATGACTGAAATGGAGTGTGTTCAGATTAATGACTGAAATGGAGTGTGTTCAGATTAATGACTGAAATGGAGTGTGTTCAGATAAATGACTGAAATGGAGTGTGTTCATATTAATGACTGAAATGGAGTGTGTTCATATTAATGACTGAAATGGTTCAGATTAA
>NC_060893.1:28657617-28693340 GCF_014805685.1 Silurus meridionalis | reverse complement strand
ATACCGGTTAAAACAAATCACAAAAGCCAAATGGCAGCAGCAGAATTCCCCTTTTAAATAGTTGTAAGCCAAGGTTGTTCACTCGGCACGCAGCGAGGGAAAAGTCGAATCACAGCAATAATCACCCAGGACGAAAAAGGAGGATCCTATAATGCAAACAATGATACAGGATATAAATGATACGAGTAATTGCACAACTACAAGCTGTAATTCCCCCTAACAAACCGAAACAACTTACCAAACGCGGATAGATAAGTTCCTGAGAATCAATGCACCGCTCAGGATATGCAGCCTTCAAATAACCTGCTGTTAAACTGAAGTTCAAGGACTGCACATTACTCACGCCACCTGACACGCGTTAAAGCTAAACATTGCTAAACAACTTCCTCATACCTGCAGGGAGGACAGTAAACAGATCCAAACCAGCATCCAACAGGGACACACTGAAAAGACAGGCTAAGGATACACAAACGAGCCATTAGTGCAACGAGCAAAGAAAAACTAATTAGCCGACGCTACATACTAACAGCACATACCTGAAATCACTATAGCAGCCTGAAAAGGGGAGGATACGGACGTGACGCATGCCAGGCTCAAACCAACCCGCTCTAAATAGTGCCTGCTCGCTACTGATTGGTCAGGAGTGTCAATCACCACCTGAACCTCATTCATTCTGTCAGAATCGGATGTTAATTATGTTATACCCACCCATTCATATGAGAGTGTAATGTGATTGGTGGTTAATGAGTCAATCAAACAAGTCGTGTTCGAGGGAGTTTGAAAGAAGAAACGCTCGTGCGGGGAAAGCGGTAAAATAACCGCTAAACGCGTGTTATATTGGTTTTGTTTTCTTTGTAAAAGTGTTTTTTGTTTGGTTATGCCTTAATGTTAACCCAGGAGATTTGTTAACAGACTGGTTTTTGTCTTATCAACTGTTGGTGAGACTTTTTGCCTTTGAGTAGAAACCGCCCGTTGTGTTGATACAGAGTTTCTCTAGGTAACTTTACGGGACTGATATTCTGCATTTTGCGTATTACAGTGGCGTTGCGCTATTTAATACTTTGAGTTGGACACTTTGAGAGATCAGTTTGAGTTCAGGTTGTGATTGGGTGAGTGAAAAGCACTTGGTGGAGAAAACGTGCATTCATCAAGACTGTTCGGTTTGCCTTGGATCGCGTGTGAGGTCTCCGCTTAGACTGTGTGTGATCTCCGGAGCACAGGTACATGTTATTGGCTTTGTTTTGGCTCATTTGAGTGAAGAGGCCAGTTTAAACTTTACAAAGGCCACAACGCACACCAGCAACGACACAGGCCTGCATCGGGGGGTTGTGTGAGTGAGTGAGTGCTTGTGTGAGTGGGCCCACTACTATTTTATGTTGAGATTTGTACTTTGGTGTGATATGTGTTGATTTAGAATTGCAGTTGCACTGTTACAGAAATAGTTAATAGTAAGAGTGTTTAAGGATTTTCCTTTGAGTGCATATTCCTTGCTGGCTATTTAAGTGTATTACCAAGAGAAGTATTTGAACTGTTTACATTGTTTATTCAGTAAGTCGATTTGACACTAATTCATTGTTATAATTCCTATTGACTATTATTATTCATACCTATATATTATTATACATATGTCAACTTAATTACTTAAACATATAAATATATATATTCTATAATTTATATCTCAATCTATTTTTATATAGCAAAAAAAGAATTAAATACAAAACTGTTTCTTTTACGAATGGTTCTTTTTCGTTTATTTCAGAGTTTGGGTATCAGAGTATTTTAAGTTCTATGGTCGAGAGACCCCAAGTTATTGAACCCGTCGCCCCACCCTAAAGAGCTTAGACTTGACACAACTAAGTAGGGCAGGGGGCGCTACATAAAGTAAGGCGCTACTTTACTCGTTACTCCAGAAAAGTAATATTATTACGTAACGCATGTTACTTGTAACGCGTTACCCCCAACACTGGTAATGACTTACTGTCTGGATCTAAAGGGAAGCTTACTTATGCAATTTCTATTGTCTTATTCAATCTACATTTGCTCCCGAACAAATCTTGCATTATTTATGAAATACTACTACTGATGTATAAAGCACTAAATGGTCTTGTGTTCCAGTACCTGAGTGAAATTTTGTTTGATTACAATCTGCCCTGCCTACTTTAGTCAAAAGGTGCAGGCTATTTGTTGGTACTTCTAATAATGTAGACTGCAGCAGGGGACAGAGCTTTCTCTTACAATGTCCCACAGTTATGGCACAGCCTTCTAATCAGTGCTCAGGACTCAGACACAGTGTCATTGTTCAAGTCTAACCTATTAGCCTTCGCCAAAACTTTTGGGATTCACTGCTGAAAATGCCCTACCTAAATTTAAATGTTAACAGTTCCTGAGAAAAGTGGGCTACATACACAATTTAAATATATTTGAAAAGAAGACACTTTAAGTTTAACTGTCAATTATTCAAAGTTGATATTGCACAAAAAGATAAGTTATAGATGATGAAATTTCCTGCATTTTACTTTTTTTCTTAATATATAAATACATGAATTAAGTCCAAGAGCAATCCAGAAAAGTACTGGGTTAAAAGCCACATGTCTCATGAGTTTATATTTTAAATTAAATGAAGATAAGATTCCTACAAGCATTTATCTGAGACTATGTCTGATAATTTTCTACATCCCCCTGTTTAAGAGACACTTGCTAATCTCAGGTGGCCATTTATACTCTATTCATACAGTCTGCATATAAATGAATGGCTGACCATTAAAGGCTTTTGTTATACATGTTTGGCTATTGATATTGATTTGGCATTAATACTGATGGCCAGGTAGCCAGACAAGTTATTGTTTTAGAGTCATGACCATTCATATTAATGTCCGGCCATTCCAATCCCAACAATGCACACACACACACACACACACACACACACACACACACACACACACACACACACACACACTTGTCAAGCATTTCTCTTATGAAAACAAATGGGCAATAAAACGTATAACATGGTATAAAACTGTAAAGGGAGATATATTGTAATTTACAGATGTAAAACAGGCTCAGATTTTCCATCTCCATGCAGATCTCCAAGTCTCTTTTGTTACTTCGCCCCCAAGACATTTTCCTCATTTCTGCTTTGGGCAAATCTCAGATAAAACAACTTATTTGACTGTTAATTTTTATTTTATTTTTATATAATTTCTACAGACTAATAAAACTAAGAACTCGCCCACATGGAGAATAAAAACCTGGGAGCAAGCCTGGACAGGTTTGAGGCACGAAACATGAAAGGTGGGATGGACACGGAAGACTCTGGGAAGGCAGAGGCGGACGGCCGCAGGATTGAGTACCTTGGATATAGGAAAAGGTCCAATAAAACAAGGGGCCAGTTTCCTGCATGCGACCCTTAGTGGCAGGTCCTTGGTAGAGAGCCAAACCCTCTGGCCGGGGCGGTAAACGGGCGCTGGTCGGCGTTTGCGGTTGGCCCAGCGGGCATAGCAGCAGGAAGACCTGAGGAGAGCCACCCGGGTCTTCCTCCAGGCACGGCGGCAGCGCCTGACCAAAGCACCGGCTGAGGGCACTGAGGTCTCAACTTCCTGAGATGAAAAGATGGGTGGGTGATAGCCATAAGCGGCTTGGAACGGGGAGAGACCAGTGGCTGAGGACGGCAGAGTATTATGGGCATATTCGGCCCATATCAACCGCAAAGCCCAGGAAGCCTTGTCCTCAGTGCAAAGGATGCGAAGGGCTGTCTCCGGGTCCTGGTTTAACCTTTCAGCTTGCCCGTTGGTCTGCGGGTGGAACCCGGAGGACAAGCTGACCGAGATACCCAGGAGGCGGCAGAACTCCTTCCAAAAATTGGCAGTGAACTGCGGACCCCGATCCGAGACGATATTACTAGGGACACCATGGAGCCGGAACACGTGCTGCAGCAGAAGCTGGGCGGTTTCTTTGGCTGAGGGCAGTTTAGGGAGTGGTATGAAATGAGCCATCTTAGAAAACTGATCTATCACAGAAAGAATGGCGGTATGGCCAGCAGAGGGAGGCAGACCGGTAACGAAGTCAAGGGCTATATGGGACCATGGGCGGTGTGGAACGGGAAGCGGGCGGAGGAGACCCACCGGGGGGCATCTGGAGCTCTTGTGCTTGGCGCAAACAGGACAGGCGGCCACAAACTGACAAACGTCTTCCCTAATAGTGGGCCACCAAAAACGTTGCCGCAGAAGGGCCAAGGTGCGAGGGGTTCCCGGGTGGCAGAAAAATTCGAGAGCAGTGGCACCACTGGAGTACCCGTGAACGGAGCTGGTCCGGAACGTAGAGCCTGCCCTCCGGACAGCCGACTGGGGTGGGTTGTCCCGAAGTGGCCCTGTGCACCCTGCGTTCAATGTCCAAACGAAGGACCCTGACGGAAACGGATGGGGGTAGGATGTGACACGGTTCTTCGCCCTCCTCCTGCCAGTCGGGACAGGGCATCCGGTTTGCAGTTCTTGGAGCCCGGACGGTAGGAGAGTGTAAAGCAAAAACGGGCAAAAAACAGCCCCCACCTGGCCTGCCGGGGGTTGAGGCGCTTGGCTGCGTGCAGATACTCCAGGTTGCGATGGTCCGTCCACACAATGAACGGGTGTTCGGCACCCTCCAACCAATGACGCCATTCCTCAAGCGCCAGCTTGACGGCCAGTAGCTCGCGATCCCCGATGGAGTAGTTCTGTTCCGCGGGACATAGTCGGCGTGAAAAGAAGGCACACGGATGGAGGCGGTTGTCGGTGGCACCTCTCTGAGACAGAATGGCCCCCACACCCTTGTCTGAGGCATCAACCTGCATCAACCTCCACAACAAATTGCCGGCATGGATCAGGCAGGGTAAGAACAGGTGCAGACGTGAACCGGGTCTTGAGCTCCAGAAAGGCCTGTTCCGCCTCGGAATTCCAGGTGAATGGCTGACGAGTAGAGGTGAGTCGGTGTAGTGATGCCGCGATGGTGCTAAAACCGCGGATGAACTTGCGGTTAAAATTAGCAAAACCTAGGAACCTTTGCAGTTGCTTGCGATTCTCCGGTTCGGGCCACTCCTCTACGGCGCCTCCTCCGGATCCATCTGAACCCTCCCTGCCGACAAGATGAAGCCCAGAAAAGAAGTGCTGGACACATGGAATTCACATTTTTCAGCCTTCACATACAACTGGCTCTGAAGTAGACGGGTGAGCACAGTGTGCACATGGCAGCGGTGTTCCTCCAGGGAGCGGGAGTAGATCAGAATGTCGTCCAGGTAGACAAACACAAACCGATGGAGCATGTCTCCCCGGATGTAGTCCGCCATAGCTTCCCTTTCAGGACCAGTCAGGTGGTAGAGGCGGCCTCGGGGAGGAGCCGTTCCCGGCAACAGGTCAATACCGCAATCATAAGGACGGTGGGGCAGTAAAGACAGGGCTCTAGCTTTACTGAAAACGACGCCCAGATCATGGTACGCCGCAGGGACAGAGCTGAGGTCGGAGGAGGATTCCCCACCAGAACGACTAGGAGTCTGGGGAATCGAGGAGAGGCAGCTGGCATGACACGAAATCCCCCACTCCAACACCCGGCCACTGGTCCAGTTCAGGCGAGGGTTGTGCCTCTGCAACATGGGGAACCCGAACATGGCCGGCGCTCACGGTGATGGGATGATGAGGAACGATAACCATTCGCAATGCTGTTCAGCGATGGAAACGAGGAGAGGCTTGGTGCGGTGGGTGACCCGATGGAGAATATGACCATCAAAAGCATGGACCAGGAGCGGTACAGGAAGAGGTTCGGACTCAACGCCCAGTTGACGAGCGAGCTCTTCGTCCAAAAACTCGGCGTCCGCCCCGGAGTCAACAAATACCGCCAATTCACGACTGGACATCGACCCGAACCTGAACCTTGAGCAACGGCCTAGAGGGGGCTGGGAGTCCTTGGCCCGGCGTTGGCCCCACGTTCAACGCCGAGCCCTCTCTTTTGCTGGACAGGTGGCGGCCATGTGTCCCGCCTTGCCACAATACAAGCAGAGTCCCTGAGAGTGACGCCTCTCCTTTTCACTAGTGGAGAGGTGGCGGCGGCCAATCTCCATGGGTTGCGGAGGCAGACTAGACGAGGTACTGAAGTGAGATGGGTCAGAGGGAGAGACGGGCTGCCAGGGTCCACAAAACCCCCCGTCCGAGCGGAATTCCCTAATCCGTCGGTCGATTCGGGTGGCCAGGCTGATCAGGGAGTCCAGATCCTCTAAAAGATCCCTGGCCGCACGCTCATTCTTGATCTAAATTCAAATTCTAAAATCTTGATTATAAAGCGCCATGGCATCCCACTCACTCTCGGCCGCAGCGGTGCGGAAATCCGTGGCGTATTCCGCGACGGATCGCCCGTCTTGAATGGTCTGGAACAACGACCGGGCAGCGTCCTGCCGGGGGGTGGCTGAGTCGAAGATCTTGCGTAGCTCCTCAGAGAACGCGCAATAGGAGGCACAGACCGAGGAACGGCGTTCCCACTCCGCCGTGGCCCACCGTTTGGCCTTACCCGAAAGCAGGGAGATCACATAGGCCACCTTGGTGAGTTCATCTGGAAAAGAAGAAGGCTAAAGCTGAAAAGTTATTTCGCAGCTCAACAGGAACGGACGGCACTCCCCTGGTTGTCCTGCGAAGCGCTCGGAAGTCGGCAGATGAACCCCACACCTAGGTGCTGTTGGCGGGACGGGCGCCGGGGCGGCTGACGCGGCGGCATGAGCAGTGGGGTTCTCTGAAACAGACGACTGGGCGACAGGGGCTGGGTTGCGCTGGAGAGCCAGTTCACGAATTGCGCTTGCCAGTTCCTGTATCTGCAGGTGATGAGAGGTGGTGAGCTGCACCAAAGAGGAGAGCTGAGACTGCACATCGTCCGCTGGGTCCATGTCTGGCCAGATTGTACTGTCAGTGGTGCAAAAGTAGGACCCAAATGCAGGACGCAGCAATAAAGATAAACAGAAGTCTTTAATGCAAAATAATCCAGAAAGCACACAAAACAAAGTGTCCAAAAACTTACGGTCCTACGGGTAAGATAATTCACACAAAAACCACACAAGAACAAGTGTCCGAAAACTTATGGTCCCCTGTGTAAAGTAATCCACAAAAACCGGGCAAAAACGTACAGTCCGTGAGAAAAAAAGAGAAAACCGTGTCTATTTATGTGATGGCTGACAGTTTCCCTCTTTCTTCCTGTCACTCTCTCTTTCTCTCTCTCTCCTCCCCCTTCCATTCCAAGTTAAACACGATCTTGATGTTATAGTGATTCTGTCCCATTTTTCTTTCTGGACCTGCCTGATTCATCCTGATGCCCTACCTCTTGATGTTTCCAAATAAACAGTTTAAAAAACCATGAGGTTACAGCAGAGGGTTAAACACAAGAACCATTATATGGATCTGGACTGTAAATAATATAAACTGTTTGCTACAATTGCTTAGGACTACAATCACCATGAGCAGTTTTATATCAGAGTTTCCATCAGGGGACCATCAATTGATATCCTCAACAATGATGGAGGTGTAGTAAATTAATGTTCTTTTTCAGCTAGAAGAGGAAGGGGTCCCTTTTTTGAGATTGAATCCTCAGACGGTTTAGTGTCAAGGAGTTTTGTTTGCCCTTCATGGCTGACTTGCTCATAAGGGATAAAAAATATGGATACATTTAGGGACTAATTTATAAATGTAAAATTTATACACAGATTCTACTTATTTCTGTAAAGCTGCTTTGGGGCAATGTCCATTGTTAAAAGTGATATACAAATAATGCGGCAAATTGTGTCTATTGAATAGCTTTGTGTGTGTGTGTGTGTTTATCTTCACAGAAATAAAGGATACGTTTGTTCACATCGAGGGATTGAATATACATAAATCAATAAGCCAAAAAAGTGTCATTGTGTCGTATCACATCCTCCAACTCAGCACCTGCAGTCGCTCCCAGCTGCAGCAGTGCAGTTTCTCTACTATCTGACTGAGGGAGGTTTTTGTACGACTCTAAATCACTGTGTTAACACATTGCTAGTGATGGAATGGAAACTCTGACAGTAATAATCTCCTGCATCTTCAGTCTGGACTCCACTGATGGTCAGAGTGAAATCAGATCCAGATCCACTGCCACTGAAACGAGCTGGAAAACCCGACTGTAACTGATTCACATATTTAATCAGTAGTTTAGGAGCTTCTCCAGCTTTCTGCTGATACCAGTGTAAGTAGTTGTTGCTATACACTGCTGGACTGGTTTTACAGTTGATCAGATCAGAATTTCTGTAAAATGCTTTTACGTCTAAGATGCAGAAAGAAGCTGAAACTTCCACTGGATGCTGTTTGTACTGAATCTTAATTAGTTTCTTACTGTAGTGGGTTGATGGTGGAATCAGCAATCAGCATCAGTGCTGGCTGTGACTAAACACACACACATTAATTTTTTGTACTGGAAATTAATGTTTAGATTCTTGTAGGACTTAAATGTCATATCATAACTTAATATCAGTCAACAGAAGGAGTGGAGGAATTTCATACACTGAGGCATTATGGGTAAAACCTGTACAATTGCAGTTCTACATTTTGTGTCTTTTCAGCTTTTAGTTTGTGTGATGTATTTGTGTCTTACACACTAGCTGCATCTTCAGTTTAGACTGATTCACCCGGCTTATACATATATCTATGTATTACAAGTACACTGCTATTACCTCCTACAAAATCTGTCTATATTGCACTGAACTGCCTATACAAATTGTCTATACTGCATTGACAATGTAAACACTTGATAAGAGAGAAGAGAAACGGTATTTTAATTCCTTTGTATGTCAGCACATATGGTGACATTGACAAAAAAAAAACCTTGAACCTTGAAGCTTCATCTCAGTGTTAATAGTGGTTTGTAATAAGACGTATGAATGATGGAAAGAGCAGTGAGTTTAGAGCAGCAGGCTTTTTTACAGACATTGAACATTTATTGTATCACTGTGGAACTAAACTGCCTCTGGGCTGTAAGTAACCTGTTTATTAATGACTGAAATAAAGTGTGTTCAGATTAATGACTGAAATTGAGTGTGTTCAGATTCATGATATAAATTGTCAAAAAAAATCTCCAAATGCACTTTACTCAAATGTTTATTTTTATTTGTCAAAATCCTTCTGTTTCTAATTATTTCCTTAATATTAGAAGACAAACACTATATGACTATAGTGCTAGCACCTAATTTTAAATTAATTAAATCCAAATAGATCTCATTCTGTATATTACTGTGACATGTTCCACTGAATTCACAATTAGATCTTAGAGACTTTGTGTATTAAATGCTGTTGATGTTTGTGATTATTGAATATTCACTATTAACCAATTTCCACATTTAGTGATCACAATGATGGTGACTGTTTCTCCTGGAAGAACAGATTTCACTGCAGGAGTCTGAGTTACTGTTGCTTGACCTCTGCATTCTGTAAAAATACACAATAATGCAGCATGAAACTGAAATATTAGAACAGAAACAATACGTGTATTTGTATGAACACATCATTGTAGAGATAAAATATGAAGCAGTGTCTGACCTTGAGTCCAGAGGATCAGTGTCCAGATGAAGACGGGGATCAAAGTCATGGTAGCTGTGGGTGAAGTTTCTGTAGCAGCAGCTCTCAGTCATGAAGTGTGAAAGTCACAGCACTATAAACACTCCCAGAGCACTGAAGCATGTGCTGCCAATGCAAAGTGTCCTCTAAGTATGGAAACGTCTTTACCACATTCCCCCAATCTTACTGTCATTCTCACATTTCCTGGAAAATTTTAAGTGGATAGAAGTGTATGTAGAGAAATGTCGTTCAGGCTTTCACTAGAATTCCAGAGTTTTCAGATTCACTGTAGTGTAGCAAAGGTTTTTGTACAACATTTTCATTAGAATGTATCACTGTGGAGGACTTTTAGTGGAGGAACAAAACTCAAGTGCTCACTTTTCCTAAAATCTCATGGTTTAATTCGTTTTTTCCGTAATGTTAATACTGATTCAGTACAAAATAAAAATGTGACATTCTTATAAAAATAGCTTTTCTATAAAATAGAGAAATGTGATGTGAAGAGGAGAGAGCTGCTTCTAGAAAGTCTCTGCTTTTGAGTAATTTTGTAAAATTCTGAGTCACTTCATCTCTTTTTTCATATTCATGTGAAATGTTAACTTTTATTTGATTTCATTATTTCTTTGTGTTACTCGAATTGATCATCACAGTGAAAATTAGTGCAACAGTGTAACAGGAACAATGATGGTTTAGTGTTGATTTCACATTAATTTTAAGTCATAAATCATTATTAAGACCATATAAAATTTACTGTGATATGATGGTTATTGAAGCACAATGTGTTGTTAAGAACTTGGTAAGAAATTGTTTTGTTCAGCTGCAGGATGATGATGGTTGGATGATGTTATTAGAATTGTGTCCTGTTGTGGATGTGCAGATAAACTACTGCATCTGTTCTACTGCTGTTACACTCATTTACCAAATATCACCATGTTCAGTGTGATAGAGTTCACATTATTATGACTATAATTATGTGTGTTTGTGTTTTTGTGTCTGTTTTGTCTCCAGCTGGACCGATGGTGAAGCCCTCCGTGTCTCTGCTCCCTCCCTCCTCTCTGCAGCTCTCTGAGGGTTCGTCCTCTCTGCTCTGCCTGCTCTCGGACTATTCTCCACAGGGGGCGCTGCCGAGCTGGACCATGGATGGTGTCAAGGTGAAAGATGTTGTTCTGACCAGCACAGAAGATCAGAAGAACGGTGTCTACAGCCGCAGCAGCACACTGACCCTCAGCAAAGAACGCTGGGAAGAGGCCGAGGTGTTCGGCTGTATCGTCTCTCACCACGACACCACTCAGATCACCTCGTTCCGAAAGAGTCGCTGTGAAGTCCACTAGAATTCAAGTGTACACTTTAACACATGCTTAGCAGTCTGAGGTGGTGTCAGTGGTGTAGCTGTGCTGAAATAAAGCTTAAATCTGGAAATCATGTCTCCTTTGTCAGTAGTGAAGTGTCTTTGTTAGTGATTTGGAACTGCACCTTTACAGCAGCTCGAGTGCAGAGCTGTGTGTTGTGCTTGAGTGAGTTTGGATGAAGAACCAAAAAACATCTGCTGAAAGTGTTTAACTGTTCTGGGAATCAGAGCTTTTCATGCAAATGTGTGTGTGTGTGTGTGTGTGTGTGTGTGTGTGTGTGTGTGTGTGTGTGTTGGCTTTAGGTGGATCACTTTCACATCTTATTTCTCTTTCTGCTCAAATGTGCATAAAAACATTAAAATTACTATTATAAATACACTATTTAATAAACTAATAGGATGAAACTAGAATTTACACAATTATAGTCCAGACCAGGAAAAAATACTAAATAAAACAATAAAAATTATAATAAAAGAAGGTCTCAGAGTCTATGATTTAAACTAAGAACTTTTTGAATAAATTACAACCACAATTCCACGAAAGTTGGGAAACTGTGTAAAATGTAAATACAAACAGACTGCAATGATTTCCAAATGTCTTAAACCGGTATTCTATACATGATAGAACATAGACTAGTAAACTTCTGGGAAATGAGAAAACCAGTTGCTGGAGTTTTGGGAGAGGAATATTGTCCCATTATTGCCTGATTTAGGTTTCTAACTGCTCCACAGTCCTGGGTCTTCTTTGACATATCTTTTGTTTCGACGTGTGTAACCGGTGACTCGCGACGCCAAACTTTACATGCAGCCGGCGACACCGGTGGAATAACTGGACTCTGCGTTGTGACTTTACTGAATCAGATACAGGACAGCAGGCTTTGATTCTTCTCCAGGAGCATTTTTATTTCTGACACATGAAACAAATAAGCAGCCTCTTTAGATGGAAATGCCCTTTTCATTCTCTTCCACAAGATAACAGTACAAAAGGGGAACAAAAAAAATAAAAATACAACAAACATACCTGACACATGAAACAAATAAGCAGCCTCTTTAGATGGAAATGCCCTTTTCATTCTAAAATACACACGTTGTACATTTATCACCATGTGCTCTTACTTCCACACACTTAAAGATAAGATTATTACTCAAAAGTATAAAATGACAAGATTAACCACACAGATAAGTAAAATAACATTATACAAAATAAATTTAAGTGAAAATATAAGTTCAAAAGATTAAAAATAAATGAAATATCAGGAGACTAAAGAAAAACCTACCTCTTCCACAAGATAACAGTACAAAAGGGAAGAGGAGGGAGCAGCAGAGGAAGTTAAATCACATGTGGCATCACAACTCTTAAAGGATAAGCGCTCATTTTTACATCAGGTAACCATATGAGATAAATACAATTTTGTGTGAATTCTTATATTTAACAGTGTATTTTCTATACCTGTTACACGTGCACCAAATATTTTTATTTGGTTAAAGCAAAGGCTCTTCGAAGCCACGCTGTTGTCATAGATGCAGTATGAGGTTTAGCATTGCACCACTGACATTTCTGTCCTGCCTTAAAATACATTATCTGGGTAGAAGCATGTGTTGTTCTAAATCCTGGATATATCTTTCAGCACTGATGGTGCCTTTCCAGATGTGCAAGCTGCTTATTCAATAGGCAATAATGCAGGAAGGAGACCAGAAGCACAGAATGGCACAGGAAGTAGTAACACACTCTTTCCAGGATCAATGATGGATCCAGTCATGCTGAGGTAGAAACATAAAAAAATGTAAAGCAAGGAAACACTGATGTGTGATGCTGAGGAAAGATGGTAGAAGACCAAGTTGGGACGAATGTAAAACAGAACAGAATGCAGTGATATAGCAATCTCGTAAACCCATATTTTATTCACAGTAGAACATAGAAAAGATAAAGAGATTCAAAAAAGAAAAAAAAGATTAATCTCCAGGTCAAGATCTCCAAGTAACTCTTTATAACTCTCTGCCCACCCTTTCAACCACTGCTTGCATCCTTGGGGAAAGTATGAACAATTAACTGTCCTTCTCCTCACATCTTGCTAATGTGGCTCGTTCTTGTCCGATTTCTTCTCTACAACATCTGAAGGATTCGACCATTTGTGTCCACACAGGCTGCCCAGGTGCTTGTTCAGTCTCTTGTCATTTCGAGACTGGACTACTGCAACTCTCTTCTGGCAGGTCTTCCCCTGAACGCTATTCGTTCACTGCAAATGATCCAAAATGCAGCTGCACGATTTGTGTTCAATCTGCCCAAGTTCTCCCACACCACCCCACTGCTGCGCTCACTTCACTGGCTTCCAGTAGCTGCACGTACCGATTCAAAACACTGACACTTGCCTACTTGCCTGAGAGGCTCTTCTCTGTTCTGGCACCAAGGTGATGGAAGGAACTTCCCCTAAATGTCCAAACAACAGTGTCCCAGGCTTCAAGCTTCAATCTTCAAGCGACAGGTGAAGACTTACCTCTAACTGAAACATTTAAACTAACACTTTCCAAGTTTGTTCTGGAAAAAAAAAAAAAAAAACCTCGACAGAGCTGATTTATATTAAGTTTGTAATCTAGCATACCAGTGTGTTTTATATTTAAATTCGGGCTGGGCAACAACTCAAATTTTTAATAGCGCTTAATCGCATGATTTTCCTGCATTGTTATACGCAAAATCCCATCTTCTAGTTCTTCTTCTTCTTTCGGCTTCTCCCATTAGGGGTCACCACAGTGAATCATCCGTCTCCACACCTCCCTGTCCTCTACATCTGCCTCTTTCAAACCAACTACCTGCATTTTTTCTCTCACCACATCCATAAACCTCCTCTTTGGTCTTCCTCTTTTCCTTCTTCCTGGTGGCTCCATCCTCAGCCTTCTCCTATCAATGTACCCCATGTCCCTCCTCTGCACATGTCCAAACAATCTCAATCTTAATCTTGCCTCCCTCGCTTTGTCTCCAAAACGTCCTAAATGTTCTGTCCCTCTAATAAACATATTTCCAATACTGTCCATCATCGTCACTCCCAACAAAAACCTCAACATCTTCAGCTCTGCTACCTCCAGCTCCACCTCCTGTCTTTTACTCAATGCCACTGTCTCTAAACCATACAACATCGCAGGTCTCACCACAGTCCTATAAACTTTCCCTTTCACTTTTACAGATATCAAAAATCACTCCTGCTATCTCTCTTCTTCACCCACTCCACCGTGCCTGCACTCTTTTCTTCACTTCTCTAACACCCTCTCCATTACTTTGCACTGTTGACCCCAGGTACCTGAACTCCTCCACCTTCTCCACCTCTTCTCCCTGCAACCACACCACTCCACTGCCCACCCTCTCATTCACACACATGTACTCTGTCTTAATCCTACCGACCTTCATTCCCCTTCTCTCCAGCACAGAGCTCCAGCTCTCGAGACTCTTCTCAACCTGCTCCCTACTCTCACCACAATCACAGTATCATCTGCAAACATCTGTCGTAACTCAGATCCCATGTCCGAGTAGACATAACATTTAAGTGGTTCAATACTCAAATTAGTTTTAGCTATTCACTAATCAATTACCAATAAGTTTCAAACTTCAAATAATACATAAACAAACCAAATGAAGACATCTTCCAGTCATGAATGAGAAGGAGCAAATCAGCTTTACTGCAGTCACTTCAGGCCTGTCCCATGGAGCTCTCGGGAGAGAACCATCCTGACAGCAATGGCATCCGTCAGCTTTCACATGCAAGTGCGAATTTGATATAAACAATCCTTACTTTTTATATCTCACACCTAGTTAAATTTACATATTTTGTCTAATATCTCTCTAAAAATTTACATACACCAATCATTTTACAGGCCTTTGCATAGCCCACCTTTTGCTTGCGTGTTTTCTGGTAAGTTTATACCTATTCTTTTATACGATTCTAGTTTACATGTACAAAAAATATCTCTTGATAATGACTTTTTCTTAAAATAAAAAATCCCCTGATCGTGCACTTTGCACACAACAATGCAACAGATCATCCACCGCAATTTTTTAAATCTTGTCCTGTTTTTTTTCCTATGTCTGCAAATCATCCTTTGTTTTGTTTTGTGTAGACTTTGGATAGAAACATGTTAGTTTATTACTAGTTTTACAAACCAGGGCTTTAGTTTTAACACACCAGCACTTTTCTCCAAATGCTTTTTCTATTTTTCATAGCTCTCGTCTTTTACTTAGTTTTTCTTAAAATCTTCTTAAAATATATTTTCTTTGCCATAATACTTCTTTATATAACATTTCCTGTCTTACTCTCATTCTGCCTGCATCTTTAGCTCATGCTCACATAGAAACATATTACTTAATGTGTGTTTTGGACATTGTACCTCTTATACAAATTATTGCAACTATTTTCCTACATTCTTTATTATCTGATGATGTGTTGGGCCTATTAACCTATTACTCTTCTCAATTTTTTATATTTTCCTATTTTTATTTTACATTATATTTGCCTATCTTTTCCTTCCGGCCGACACACATTGCCTGGTGTACGTGGTCACCACTTTTTACCGGCCATGGCATATATCTGCTATCTGGAGTGACTATTGGTCCTCATATGCGTCTCTATTTTCCACCTCGAATATTTTTCCCAGTTCATAATCATGGCGCCTCTACATTTTTCACCGTATTTTTCTAAAACTGCCATTTTTTTAAATCCCTAACCTAATCAATCAGCCGTATCTTCTCACTCGCCTTTATAACATGTATTACATTTACAAGCATTTTGATAATATAATGTATGCTAAACTTTCCATATGATAAACTTTACTCAAAAGCATGATTATTGATTTTGTCTGCACTCTCTTTATACACCGAGTTCTCTGTGAAGCTGGGTATTATACTATATTAATGCTGAGTAATGGTTATATGTTTTAAGCTTGGATTTAAACTAATATAAGCAATGTTATGTTATCTGAAGCATATTGCTAAATGATATTATATATTACTAGATTTTACTGCTAAGATCTGAAGCTGACCTAAGCTAAATTACATGGGTGAACTTTATGCACACTATTATGCAAGATGAGTCAAGCATCTTGCGTTCTCTCTGTTTTCTCCACATAGCCAAGGTGTTTAACCACATAGGCAGCTCCATACATGACTGAATTTTGCACAGTGCATGATGCACCTAAACTCACCAATCCTATTAAACCTGACTTTTCTACTAATATTGCTTATATTATTATTTTAAATGATCTATTATATATTTATATTTATTATCATTATATTATAAACTGAACTAGCTAAATTTCTCAACACGTCAAAGACCACGTAGAGTCCTGTCTGACCTCGTCTGTCAACCTGTCCATCACTATTGCAAACAGGAAAGTGGTGTGGTGTGATGGAGTGTGTGTACTGTGGTGTGATGGAGTGTGTACGGTGTGGTGTGAGGAAATGTGTGTAGTATGATGTGATGGAGCATGTTTAGTGTGGTGTGATGGATTGTGTGTGGTGTTATGGAGTGTGTGCAGTCTGGTGTGATGGAGTGTGTACAGTGTGGGGTGATGGAGTGTGTACAGTGTGGTGTGATTAAGTGTGTGTTGTGTGGTGTGATGGAGTTTGTGTAGTGTGGTGTGATGGAGTGTGTGTACAGTGTGGTGTAATGGAGTGCGTACGGTGTGGTGTGATGGGGTGTTTGTAGTGTGGTGTGATGGTGTGTGTAGTGTCATGTGATGGAGTGTGTACAGTGTGGGGTGATGGAGTGTGTGTTGTATCACATCCTGAACTCAGCACCTGCAGTCGCTCCCAGCTGCAGCAGTGCAGTTTCTCTACTATCTGACCGAGGGAGGTTTTTGTACGACTCTATATCACTGTGTGAACCAAGTAGCCAGAGATATCATGGTAACTCTGACAGTAATAATCTCCTGCATCTTCAGTCTGGACTCCACTGATGGTCAGAGTAAAATCAGATCCAGATCCACTGCCACTGAAACGAGCTGGAAAACCCGACTGTAATTCGTTTGCTTTAATGATCAGAAGTTTAGGAGCTTCTCCAAGTTTCTGCTGATACCAAGCTAAAGATTGAAAACCCCAGCCTTGATAGACCTGGGGATTAGTTTTACAGTTGATGGTGACTCTTTCTCCTGGAAGAGCAGATTTCACTGCAGGAGTCTGAGTTACTGTGACTTGACCTCTGCATTCTGCAAAAATAAACAATAATGCAGCATGAAACTGAAATATTAGAACAGATACAATACGTGTATTTGTATGAACACATCATTGTAGAGATAAAATATGAAGCAGTGTCTGACCTTGAGTCCAGAGGATCAGTGTCCAGATGAAGACGGGGATCAAAGTCATGGTAGCTGTGGGTGAAGTTTCTGTAGCAGCAGCTCTCAATCATGAAGTGTGAAAGTCACAGCGCTATAAACACTCCCAGAGCACTGAAGCATGTGCTGCCAATGCAAAGTGTCCTCTAAGTATGGAAACGTCTTTACCACATTCCCCCAATCTTACTGTCATTCTTACACTCAGTCACAATGAAAGGTTTCTTTAAAATAATCTTCTTTAAAAAGATCAAGCCTGAACCTCTTTAAAGCCTGAACTTCAGGCTTTAACTTTAATTCCATCAGGATTCAAACTGGCTACAGAGGAGATTTCAAGGAGACCAGCATTATAACATTATTATTTACTATCTTTATGTGTACAGTTTTGTGTGATGGAGAGTGTGTAGTGTGGTGTGATGGAGTGTGTACAGTGGTGTGATGGAGTGTGTGTAGTGTGGTGTGATGGAGTGTGTACAGTGGTGTGATGGAGTGTGAAGCAAAGTAAGATGGAGTGTGTATTGTGGTGTGATGGAGTGTGTACAGTGTGGTGTAATGGAGTGTGAAGCAAGGTAAGATGGAGTGTGTGTAGTGTGGTGTGATGGAGTTTGTACAGTGTGGTGTGATGGAGTGTGAAGCAAGATAAGATGGAGTGTGTAGTGTGGTGTGATGGAGTGTGTGCAGTGTGGTGTGATGGAGTGTGTAGTGTTGTGATGGAGTGTGTACAGTGTGGTGTGATGGAGTGGGTAGTGTGGTGTGATGGAGTGTGTAGTGTGGTGTGATGGAGTGTGTAGTGTGGTGTGATGGAGTGTGTAGTGTGATGTGATGGAGTGTGTAGTGTGGTGTAGCAGGTGTGTAGTGGTGTGATGGAGTGTGTAGTGTGGTGTAACGGTGTGTAGTGGTGTGATGGAGTGTGTAGTGTGGTGTGATGGAGTGTGTAGTGTGGTGTAATGGAGTGAAGCAAGGTAAGATGGAGTGTGGTGTGATGGAGAGTGTGTAGTGTGGTGTGATGGAGTGTACAGTGGTGTGATGGAGTGTGTGTAGTGTGGTGTGATGGAGTGTGTACAGTGGTGTGATGGAGTGTGAAGCAAGGTGATGGAGTGTGTATTGTGGTGTGATGGAGTGTGTACAGTGTGGTGTAATGGAGTGTGAAGCAAGGTGATGGAGTGTGTGTAGTGTGGTGTGATGGAGTTTGTACAGTGTGGTGTGATGGAGTGTGAAGCAAGATAAGATGGAGTGTGTAGTGGTGATGGAGTGTGTGCAGTGTGGTGTGATGGAGTGTAGTGTTGTGATGGAGTGTACAGTGTGGTGTGATGGAGTGGGTAGTGTGGTGTGATGGGTGTGTGTGGTGTGATGGAGTGTGTAGTGTGGTGTGATGGAGTGTAGTGGTGTGATGGAGTGTGGTGTGGTGTGATGGAGTGTGTGTGGTGTGATGGAGTGTGTAGTGGTGTGATGGAGTGTGTGTGTGGTGTAACAGTGTGTAGTGGTGTGATGGAGTGTAGTGTGGTGTGATGGTGTGTAGTGTGATGTGATGGGTGTGTGGTGTGATGTGATGCAGTGTGTGGTGTGTGATGGAGTGTAGTGTGGTGTGAGTGTGTAGTGGTGTGATGGAGTGTGTGGTGTGGTGTGGTGTGTAGTGGTGTGATGGAGTGTGTGTGGTGTAACAGTGTGTAGTGGTGTGATGGAGTGTAGTGTGATGGAGTGTGTAGTGGTGTGATGGAGTGTGGTGTGGTGTGATGGAGTGTGTAGTGTGGTGTAATGGAGTGTGAAGCAAGGTAAGATGGAGTGGTGTGATGGAGTGTGGTGGTGTGATGGAGTGTTGTGGTGTGATGGAGTGTAGTGGTGTGATGGAGTGTGTGTGTGGTGTGATGGAGTGTGGTGTGGTGTGATGGGTGTGTAGTGGTGTGATGGAGTGTGTAGTGGTGATGGAGTGTAGTGGTGTGATGGAGTGTGTAGTGTGTGATGGAGTGTGTAGTGTGATGTGATGGAGTGTGTAGTGTGATGTGATGCAGTGTGGTGTGGTGTGATAGAGTGTGGTGTTGTGATGGAGTGTGTAGTGGTGTGATGGAGTGTGTGTGTGGTGTGGTGTGTAGTGTGGTGTGATGGTGTGTAGTGTGGTGTGAGTGTGTAGTGTGTGATGGAGTGTGTGTGGTGTAACAGTGTGTAGTGGTGTGATGGGTGTGTAGTGTGGTGTGATGGGTGTGTACAGTGGTGTGATGGAGTGTGAAGCAAGGTAAGATGGAGTGTGTGATGGAGTGTGTGTGTGTGTGATGGAGTGTGTACAGTGTGGTGTAATGGAGTGTGAAGCAAGGTAAGATGGAGTGTGTGTGGTGTGATGGAGTGTGTACAGTGGTGTGATGGAGTGTGAAGCAAGATAAGATGGAGTGTGTAGTGGTGTGATGGAGTGTGTGCAGTGTGGTGTGATGGAGTGTGTAGTGTTGTGATGGAGTGTGTACAGTGTGGTGTGATGGAGTGTGTGGTGTGATGGAGTGTGTGTGTGGTGTGATGGAGTGTGTAGTGTGGTGTGATGGAGTGTGTAGTGGTGTGATGGAGTGTGTGTGTGGTGTGATGGAGTGTGTGTGTGTGGTGTGATGGAGTGTGTAGTGGTGTGATGGAGTGTGTAGTGTGGTGTAACAGTGTGTAGTGTGGTGATGGAGTGTGTAGTGTGGTGTGATGGAGTGTGTAGTGTGATGTGATGGAGTGTAGTGTGATGTGATGGAGTGTGTGTGGTGTGATAGAGTGTGTGGTGTTGTGTGATGGAGTGTAGTGGTGATGGAGTGTGTAGTGTGGTGTGATGTGATGGAGTGTGTAGTGGTGTGATGGAGTGTGTAGTGTGGTGTAACGGAGTGTAGTGGTGATGGAGTGTGTGTGTGGTGTAGGAGTGTGTAGTGGTGTGATGGAGTGTGTAGTGTGGTGATGGAGTGTGTGTGTGGTGTAATGGAGTGTGAAGCAAGGTAAGATGGAGTGTGGTGTGATGGAGTGTGTGTAGTGTGGTGTGATGGAGTGTGGTGTGGTGTGATGGAGTGTGTAGTGTGATGGAGTGTGGTGTGGTGTGATGGAGTGTGTGTGGTGATGGAGTGTGTAGTGGTGTGATGGAGTGTGTGTGGTGTGATGTGATGGAGTGTAGTGGTGTGATGGAGTGTGTAGTGTGGTGTGATGGAGTGTAGTGTGATGGAGTGTGGTGTGATGTGATGCAGTGTGTGGTGTGGTGATGGAGTGTGTGGTGTGATGGAGTGTGTAGTGGTGTGATGGAGTGTGTGTGTGGTGTAGGAGTGTGTAGTGGTGTGATGGAGTGTAGTGTGGTGATGGAGTGTAGTGGTGTGATGGAGTGTGTGATGGAGTGTAGTGGTGTGATGGAGTGTGTAGTGTGGTGTGATGGAGTGTAGTGTGGTGTAATGGAGTGTGAAGCAAGGTAAGATGGAGTGTGGTGTGATGGAGTGTGTGTGTGGTGTGATGGAGTGTGTACAGTGTGGTGTGATGAAGTGTGAAGCAAGGTAAGATGGAGTGTGTAGTGTGGTGTGATGGAGTGTGTAGTGTTGTGATGGAGTGTGTACAGTGTGGTGTGATGGAGTGGGTAGTGTGGTGTGATGGAGTGTGGTGTGGTGTGATGGAGTGTGTAGTGTGGTGTGATGGAGTGTGTAGTGGTGTGATGGGTGTGTGGTGTGGTGTGATGGGTGTGTGGTGTGGTGTGATGGAGTGTGTAGTGGTGTGATGGAGTGTGTGGTGTGATGGAGTGTAGTGGTGTGATGGAGTGTGTAGTGTGGTGTGATGGAGTGTACAGTGTGGTGTGATGGAGTGTGGTGTGATGGAGTCCTAAACAGCCTCTAACTCTGTAAATGTTGTTTTCTACTTAATCATGGCATCATGTTATTAGAAATATGTAGAATGGTATCACTCTGATATCACAAAGTGTATTGCTCAAATTGGGTGCATTTATAGAAAATGTGTCTGTACGTGAAACTCTAGAAATGTAGACTGTATAGTGAACATGGTTCTTTAAATTGATGTTGAAATGATCAGGACAAATGTAGTGATGAGTGGGAAAGTGATGTGATAATAGAGTGAAATGCACCTTTAGCAGCTCTGAAGCTGTTCTTACATCATTGTCTGTTTCTCAGTCAGAGCTCATCCTCTAAAGCTGAGGGAGGTTTTTGTACATCACTTTAACACTGTGTGTACAGTCTGCTCTCACTCTGACAGTAATATTCTCCTGCATCTTCAGACTGAACTCCAGAGATCTTTAGGTAACATTTTCTTACATTAGATTTGATGCCACTGAAACGTTCTGGAAGCCCAGTGAGCCGGTGAACATCATAATAGATCAGGAGATCAGGAGCTTTTCCAGGTTTCAACAGGTGCCACTGAATATCAGAAGAGACATCCTGACTGGATCTACAAAAATAAATGAGTCTCATGGTGAGTGAGGTGTCCCAGTGCTCCCAGCAGACTAAAAGGACTGTCCATGACACACACCAAACAGACATTAATCAGGCCCTGAAACACAACAACCTAGAAAGTTCACCACTAAGGTACAGGACTGTTGAAGCTCCACTGCAACCAGCAGGAAATGAACTGATTGATCTGAACTGTTTTTGTAACCAAAGCTGAAATTTTATTGCCAGTGCATAGGATGTGTTATGTCAAGAATCTCCTCTGAACAGACCAAACATCTTTAAGATTCAAACCCATTTTTATATATTTTATTTTTTTTATGTGTCTGCTAAGAAAATATTCTACTGTACCTAATGCTTTATGCTCAAAATATTCTAAAAGATGATGAAGCGCTGTAGAAACCAGGACCAGGAAAGCAACATAGTTATATTGAATTTGTGTTCTGGGCCTCAAAAGTTCTAAAGAACAAAATATTAAACACACAAATCCCAGTAACAGAGCCAAATCTTATCACTAATCCATCATTTGGTGTTATTTCTCCTTCTGTCATTTTCAGTGTATAATACACAGTGCTCCAGATTGAGGGGGGTGTGTGTGTGTGTGTGTGTGTGTGTGTGTGTGTGTGTGTGTGTGTGTGTGTGATCACTGTAGTGTAACAGAGGTTTTTGTACGACGGTTTCATTAGAATGTATCACTGTGGTGGACTTTTGGTGGAGGAACAAAACTCAGCATCAGTAAGTCACTTTAACTTCTAAAATTCTTCATTTTGTACAAAAATATGTACATAATTAAATAATTACATATTACAAAATTATTTATTAATTAGTTCAAAATAATTCCACTTTAATTATAATTTGTGTAGTTTACAGTAATGTGTGGGCAGTAACTTTTAACTTTCTGTAGTAAAATGAATAAGAAACGTGTGAATGTAAATAAATGAACATGTAATAAATCTCCAGTGTGTTTGTGTTGGTGAGTGGAAACCTGCTCACTGGTTCATATCTGCAGTGTTGTGTACATTATTCTGAAGTCTCTGTGCTGATGGAAAATCCAGACGAATGCTGCTGTGTGTTTGTGTTAAATAGTGAACATTTCTGTTATGAGATCCATTTCTTACTATCACACAGGGAGCACTATCTATAAAAAAAATCAGTAAGAAGTGACTAAAACGGAATGAAGCTGATTGAAGTCTGAGTCGCTCCACAATATAACGAGTAGCTCGTAAATGTTCTCCTTCGGATTAAATCTACGTGACTGCAGTGATGTGAAGAAGCAGTAATGAGAAAATGATGTCTAAGTGTGTACATGTGTGTGTTTTGTGTTTTTCAGAGGGTCCCACTGTGAAGCCCTCAGTGTCTCTGCTCCATCCATCATCTCTGCAGCTCTCTGAGGGACCGGCCTCACTGTTCTGCCTGCTGTCTGCCTACTCTCCACAGGGGGCGACGGTGAGCTGGACAGTGGACGGCTCAGTGGTGAATGAAGGGGTTCTAACCAGCCCTGAAGAACAGAAGAAGGACGGTTACACACGCAGCAGCACCCTGACCCTCAGCAAAGCGCTCTGGGAAAAGGGGGAGGAGTTTGTCTGTACCGTCTCCCATGACAGTGTCAATCATCCGGTCACGTTCAGAAAGAGCCAGTGTGAAGACTAACAGCTCCAAGATAGAATTAAACACTGAGCTGCTCACACATCCATCTACAATAGAGTTTCAATTCTACACAATGCTGATATTCCTGTCTTTACTCTCTTCACTGTCCTGTTGCTCTTCCTGTAGTTTTGCTCTGCTGAAATAAAGCTTCATTTTGGACATTGGGTGTGTTTTATTAGAGTTAGTAGTCATTATCAGTGTGATGAGAGAGTGTGTTTAGCTGTACATTCAGTGCTGTGTGTTGTGCTTCAGTGAGTTTGGCTGAAGGAAGTTGAACATCTGGTGAAAGTGGTGCTCTATTTTGGGAGAAAGAGGATCATTCAGCCGTCTTCATGTAAATCTCCCTCTCATTTCACTGCTCTGTGTTACTGAGTGAAAGGAGACAGTTGAAAATAAATAGGGTCTAATTAATTTGATAATATTTTGAACAGCATGGCAGGAGTGTCTCTTTAGGGTTTGAAAAGCACTTAGTGATGATAGATCAATATGTCTTTCTACATTTATAGTTGATATTAAGCAGAATTCTTGATTTTTGTTAAATACAAATAGAGGCACCACACTAACATTCACACCCTCAACAGCCAGTAATGATTCAAAAAGCAAGACTCTAAATTTATAGTAAGACAATTTAATAAATACATTTGTAGATAAAAGTACAATCAGATCACAAATTTCTAAATCTTACTCCCATTCAAGAGACCGAATCAATTGCACTTATTTCCACATCAAAATCATAAATTTGTGATCTTGTTAATTTATTATAAATTTTCTTAACAGATAATTTCATAAGCAATTGAACATGTTCTAAAAAAATAAAAAATAATTTCTTTCCTTAACACTGTTAAGAACAACTAAATCATGCATGCTGGCAGTTATCAAACCCTTCATTTAAACAACATGACCCTTGTCAGCTGTCCAACTATATGCCAATATCAGACCTCCCCTTTATCTTTGTGGCGGTGCCAACTCGTAATTTGTACCGGCTACGCCAACTGCAGCGTTACCACTTAATAATTTGTACCGACTTCGCCACCCGGGGGCTATTTCCGGGACTGCCCTCAACCTTAAGGCACACAGGTTCGTCACGACTGGGTCAGGTATCAGACCAGAGTTGAGTGAATAACAAAAAAACTTTATTTAAAATAATTAAAATTTTATTAACTACATCAAATAGTAAAAACAGAAAAGAAGACAAACACTTCAGTGTGGGAGAAGGCCTGATGTCCTAAGCAGAGAGCACACAGGGTCCTAACCAGAGAGAACACTCACACGTGCACACATGCACCACAGCACACCACACCTCAATGTGAACACTGCACTGCAATCAGGTAAGGAACCCACCACCACAAGATGCTAATCTGCTGCCACTGGCCACCCCACTCCTGAAGGTAAAAGAGAAAACAGAAAATTAATTTAAAACACAAATTAAAACAAGCATCACATTACAACAGCCTGGCTCTCGACACAGTCAACAGCCCAAAAACTGCTCGTTACTTGATCCTCACAGAAGCACATGAACAGAGGAAAGGCACTTCACAGATACAAAAGAAATTAGAAAAATCACTACACTTAATAAGAAAACAAAAAGAACATTATACCACAAATTCAAACTAATAAAAAGAATAGAAACCAAAAAAAATAGATTCCCATTACAGTAGGGAAACCTCAACTCAATACAGTTAGGAAAATAATAAACAAAATAATAAAGCTAATGCAAAAATAAATGATTAAATCACAACACAAAGAATCAGGTAATGACTACCCTTTAACACGCCACTTCTGAATCAGTTACTCACACTACCGTTGGAATTAAGCACATGTCCCCAGTCCAGCTGATCTTGCAGGTATTTAAATGCTGCAACAAGAAACGGTTAGCCTACGGGAGCAGCAAAATGGTAATCAGCTGGTGCCAAATGGACATAACACAGAGCTCCAGAGAACAGAAACATAAATTAACAATGCCCAGCTGAACCCAGCGAAGCAAACAACGCAGAGCGAAGCAGGCAAAGCAGAGCACAGATGATGTAGCGCGAAGCAGCTGCAGTCGGATAAAGCAGACAGTCAAGCCAACATCAAAGCGGTGTAAACGATGCACATGGTGCAGGAAAGCCGCACAGCAAGCGAAAAGCCCACTATAGCAGCCCACTACAGCAGGCCACTGTAACAGCCCTTACACATTGACCCGCACCTTAAATAGGGAAAACACACTTTAATCAGCTGACTGTTAAAGCCCATATATCGTTAATAAATGACGGCAGCGTCAACACATACCTTTACGGCGACTCACGAGGCACGGATGCAGACGTTTATTAAGCACATCTTCTTAAACACTTAGCGGCTTCCCCACAAAGCTCCTCAGTCCACCCTTAAACTAGATTTACTAAACCTGCGCAAATTTGGGTAAATTCCCTGGACCTCACACCTAGTAGCACCCCTGCTGAGATTTTCACAGGCCTGCAGCTCCATTGTTCTCCTGCTTTTGTTTTGCAAACACACCAATTACCTGTGAGGCCTGGCACATTTGCAGAGAGAGAGAGAGAGTCATGAGTATATGTGCTTTTTATCTATAGGCCTGTATAGTGCACATCAGAAAACATTGTAGCACTGGTGTAAAATTATACACACATTCACATATGTTCATGTGGTTATAGTCTGTTATCGTGTTGGGTTTCCTCTTTCTGCTGTCACCGACCGTCACGTGACGTCACGTGAACACACACAGTCTTGTTTTTTTAGGTGAATAAATTGTCAAGCAGACACTGCCACTTCTAAGCACTGAAGTGGAGAATACCTCTCGCTGTGCAGTGTCTTTTGCAAGTTGAGGAAGTGCACGATCAGTCTTTATTCACCGTGCCCAGTAGTGTTGTTTTCCACTGCAGCAGTCTGTGCTACAGTGACAGTGAAGTAAAGATATTGTCCGTCATGACATTTCTCCCAGCATCCAAAAATGACTCAATCAGATTCATGACCATGTTCTCTGCCAGCCTCTCTCCCTTCTGACGACTGGGGTCCTTTCCCAAGTAAGGAGATGCATTGCAGACATATTTGGTCTTCAAATCCGTGGCCATCCAGAACTTGATCCCAAATTTGTCTGGCTTGGTTGCGATATACTGTGTGAATGGACAACGAACCTTGGTAGGGAACAGCTGTTCATCTATGGTCATGTGTTCTCCTGGAGTGAAACTATCAGCACAGTTCTTGTTGAAGCGTGTCCAGATGTCGGAGATTGCAGCAAATTTGTCTGTTTTCACCCGCCCGCGTGTCCTTGTCATCAAATCGAAGGTGTTGCATAATTGAAATGAATCTATCTCAGGGCATCGTCTCTTTGATTACTGGCACCAGAAAGCTTTCTGACCAGCAATCCACAATGACACCAACGGGACACATGATTGCTCTTACAAACAGAATTGAAATTAATGCCATCAGTTCATGAATTGCCAAATTCCAGTCCGGCTCTGTTCTGCGGGCTTGATGGACTACCTGATGGTCTGCAGCATTCCCACGTCTAACAGGCAAAGGAAGCTTTGGAGCACGCTTGTAATTTTACGCTGTCAGAAGATAAACAAATATAGAGTGGTAAATTTACATGAACCTCACTTTAAATGGGTTTATATAAATATCATATGTACTATGGCAATGACAAACCTTAGCAGACTCTGTGGGTGCAGCTTGCGCAGTGAAGCACGAGTGATTTGCTACTGCACTGGGCATTTCAATGTCCTCCCTCTACCCACACAGTGCCGTCTTTTGCCGTCTGGCTCAGACAGGGCTTCCCAGTACCACGGTGCATCTTCCGTGGAGGCATGTTGGGTTCTTGTTCCGTCTCCTTTTAGGATTCTTCTGAGGAGGTATCAGTGGCCTGCTGGACAAATGAAATCTCTCCTCTATCAGAGTCTGCTTCGTCCATTTCCTGAAGCCAGGCCAAAGCCTGTTGCGCGGAGACGTTCTTCCTGCGTGGCAGTGAAACGGAGGCCATCCTGATGTGCGTTCTCAAAAATGTGAAGAAGAAATGATTGTCCCGCCTGGGTCGCTCTGCTTTTATGCACAGCACTGTGCTGTAGTCATGCAATGCCACTCCCTTACATACACAGTCACAATGGACAGAATCACAACCAATTGTTAGGAAGGTTTCCTATCCAGCTCGAAGGACAAAATGTTAGGATTTTCACCATCTGGTGTGCGCTGATCAGGGGATTGTACTTGCCCCAGGGTGTCAGTCAAAACACGGATTCAGAACACTCAAACAGGATTCAGAACACTCAACTTTACTGGGTATAGAACTGATCGTATATGAGGTGATTCTTGCTATCTTAGCTGCTGTTCAGTAGGTTGCGTGATGCAGAATGCATGCTGAAAGGCCACTGCTGAGTGACCACTGCTGAATGGTCAGTGCTGAGTGAAAGGTTGCACGATGTCGAATGGCCACTGGTAGTTCACAATGTAGTTCACCATCTCCCTCAGAGTCTAATGAGTTCAGGAGACCCACGAGAGCTTGAATTTCGAGGGAGAACAGATCAAAACTGGCTGTATCTCCAGGCTACACTAGAGGCAGACACACAGTTTACCAAGCAATGACAAGCTGCCTAGGACATCACAGGTGATTTGGCAACTCCGTGAAGATAAGGCGGCAATTCTGGAGGAACTCTTACAAGGATATGCAGAATTTAACAGTAAAGCTGAAGACAACTCTGCTAGCTCAAGCTCTAAATTCAAGCTCTCGTGGGTCTCCTGAACTCACTAGGCTCTCTCAGTCTCAGTAAACGAATGCAAATGTGCCAGGCCTCACAGGTGTTGGGTGGTTTGCACAACAAAAGCAGGAGGAGAATCGAGCTGAAGAACTGTGAAAATCTCAGCAGGGGTGACTAACACCTCAGGACGTGCACCAGAAAATAAAAAGTCAGTAATTCTAGTGTTAAATGAAATAATTTCATAAGGACCCAGTGTGATAGACCATAATATTACAAAACATTCACTGCCAACAGCTCCTACCTTGCCACTATCCGCACGTAAACCCGGAAGTACGGCGGTTTGCTCGCGGACAAAGAGCAAACGCACACACAACACAAACCGAAACGACTTTATAGGCAGGTAAATGAGCATAATCAGCCTCAGCTGACTAGATGACATCAGACCATCCTGCTACATCTTCAAGATTCTAGCTATTCTGGCTTTTGTTATACGTGTTTGGGGCTATTGATATTGATTTGGCATTCATATCGATGACCAGGTAGCCAGACAAGCTATTGTTTTACAGTCATGACCATTCATATTGATGTCTGGCTATTCCAATCCCAACAATGCACACACACACACACACACACACACACACACACACACACACACTTTTCAAACATTTCTCTTATAAAAAGAAACAAACGGGCAATAAAACGTATAACATGGTATAAAACTGTAAAGGGAGATATATTGTAACTTACAGATGTAAAACATCCTCAGATTTTCCATCTCCTTGCAGATCTCCAAGTCTCTGTTGTTACTCTGCCCCCAATAAATTTTGCTCATTGCTGCTTTGTGCAAATCTCAGATAAAACAACTTATTTGACTGTTAATTTTTATTTTATTTATTTATTCTTTTTTTTGTTTCTACAGACTAATTAAACTAAGAACTCACATGGAGAATAAAAACCTCCCATATATAGTTAGAAATCTGCACTCATTGGCTACATTTTCTATTAATTACTTTGTTTGCATAATGCTACTGGCTGGAAATAAAGGGTTTGAAATGAAAGGTGATTCAGAGCAGAACATGATGACACCTGCCTATAGAGTGAACACTCAAGCTTTCACCCAATACTTTAGTGAGTGGTCTCATTTGTTTTGAAATGGTATATTCTACCAACCATTTATGTTTTTTTTTACCACCAATGTGGCAGTTTTTATGCAAAAGTTATTCCCTAACATATACAAACAATACACGAACCGAAGTACTGTGACCCTTATCTTTCCTAATAAACCGGGATTTGCAGCAGTGGATGTGTTTGTGACTCGTTATTACAATAATAATATAAAGTACTGCATTTTTTTATGCATGTTGTTTGTGTGTACTGCTTACACACATTCAGCAAATACATTCGTTATTTGTTTTCCATTGAAAAGTGTTCTGAAATTGCTTCTTGAGGGTTAGAGCTTTAGAATATTGTATAATTAGTCATGGTTACTCTTCTCCCTTTCTATTTAATCTATTGCTAAACATTAACACCTGATAACAATGGGATATCGGTCGCCTGGTGCGGCACTGAAGGCTAAGAGGTTAAAAACATATTTGTTGAGTCAAACCTTATGTTAATAGGTTTCTCTCAGGAAAAAGAGGTAAAGGAGCAGATCTGGAGGGATCATTGTTATAGTTTACTTTATTTTACTATTTGACTTGACCTATAAACTGTTTTATTTAACTGGGATGTATGGATATCCCCCTCCACCCCCACTTTCATGCGTTCATTCAAGTTTTTTGTCAGTGTTGTGGTGGGCTGTCATTAAAGGGATCTCTCATGTTTCTGTTACCTTCTGGCTGTCCCTTTTAGTTATGCTGTCATAGCTATTGTAGTCCTGCCAGTGTCCTTACTTGCACTCTACTCATACTGCATTTTTGTCCTTAAATATTATGTAGCAATAAGGATAATAATCCTAATAATCCATGTTTCCCTTTCTCTTCCTGTCACTCTCGCTTTCTTTCTCTCTCTCTCCTCCCCCCTTCCATTCCAAGTTAAACACGATCTTGATGTTACAGTGATTCTGTCTCATTCTTATTTCGGGACCTGCTTGAATCATCCTGATGCCCTACCTCTTGATGTTTCCATATAAACAGTTTAAAAACCATGAGGTTACAGCAGAGGGTTAAACACAAGAACCATTATATGGATCTGGACTGTAATTAATATAAACTGTTTGCTACAATGGCTTAGGACTACAATCACCATTAGCAGTTTTATATCAGAGTTTCCATCAGTGGACCATCAGTTGAGATCCTCAACAATGATTGAAGTATTACAGTTGTGTTCAAAATTATTCAACCCCCAATGCTGTAAATGGTTTTAGGGAATTTAGTGTACATTTGTAATTGTATTCAGAATGAAATCCTACAAGGACTTCTTAAAGAACCATATGCAACTAAAATGACATCAATTAGTTTTGTAATACAGTAGTAAATGTTTCTTTTGTGAATTCTTCATTGACATAATTATTCAACCCCTTAAAGACTACCACTCTGAAGAACAGAGGTTCAATGAAGTGTTTTCAATCAGGTATTGAAAACACCTGTGGATATCAGGGAGCAGCAATAAAGCCTAATAAGCACCAATTAGGCAGCTTTAAAATGACTGTGATACTCAGCTCCTTCTAGACATTTACTGGTGTGGTTACAAACATGGTGAGGTCAAGAGAATGGTCCAGGAAGACAAGAGAACAGGTGATTACTCTTCACAGGAAGGGCAATGGCTATAAGAAGATTGCAAAGATGTTAAACATACCAAGAGACACCATAGGAAGCATCATTCGCAAATTCAAAGCAAAGGGCACTGTTGAACGCTACCTGGTCGTGGCAGAAAGAAGATGCTGACTTGACTGCTGTGCGCTACCTGAAGCGTAGAGTGGAGAAAAGTCCCGTGTGACTGCTGAGGAACTGAGAAAGATTTGTCAGATGTGGGTACTGAAGTTTCTGCTCAGACAATACGGCGCACCCTGCGTAATGAAGGCCTCCATGCCAGAACTCCCAGGCGCACCCCCTTGCTGTCCCCAAAGAATAAGAAGAGTCGACTGCAGTATGCCAAAAGTCATGTAGACAAACCACAGAAGTTTTGGGATAGTGTTCTGTGGACTGATGAAACAAAATTAGAACTGTTTGGGCCCATGGATCAACGCTATGTTTGGAGGAGGAAGAACAAGGCCTATGAAGAAAAGAACACCTTGCCTACTGTGAAGCATGGCGGGGGGTCAATCATGCTTTGGGGCTGTTTTGCGTCTGCAGGTACTGCGAAGCTTCAGCGTGTGCAAGGTACCATGAATTCTCTTCAGTACCAGGAGATATTGGATGACAATGTGATGCAGTCTGTCACAAACCTGAGGCTTGGAAGACGTTGGACAGTTCAACAGGACAATGATCCCAAGCATACCTCCAAGTCCACTAGAGCATGGTTGCAGATTAAAGGCTGGAACATTTTGAAGTGGCCATCGCAGTCACCAGACTTAAATCCGATTGAGAACCTCTGGTGGGACTTAAAGAAAGCAGTTGCAGTGCAAGCCTAAGAATGTGACTGAACTGGAGGCTTTTGCCCATGATGAATGGGCGAAGATACCTGTAGATCGCTGCAAGACACTTGTGTCAAGCTATGCTTCACGTTTAAAAGCTGTTATTACTGTAAAAGGATGTTGTACTAAGTACTAAGATTGAATGTCACTTGGGGGTTGAATAAAACTGATAATGATGTGAGCTCAGAAAAGACATTTGTGGTTATTTCATTATAAATGTTATGTTATATTTGTCTGACCTACACGTGCCACTTTGATTTAATTGTAAGCAGGATGACTGAATGATCATAATCAATGTCAAACCGACCAAAACAATCAATTTCAGTGGGGGTTGAATAATTTTGAACACAACTGTATATATTCATGTTTTTTGTCAGCTAGATGAGGAAGGGTTCCTTTTTTAGATTAAATCCTCACATGGTTTCTTCTTCAAATCATGTCAAGGAGTTTTGTTTGCCACTTCATGGCTGACTTGCTCATAAGGAATAAAAATATGGATACATTTAGGGACTACAAGAATTCTATTTATTTCTGTAAAGCTGATTTGGGGCAATATCTATTGTTAAAAGTGCTATACAAATAAGGCCGCAAATTGTGTCTATTGAATGTATCTGTGTGTGTGTGTGTGTGTGTGTGTGTGTGTGTGTGTGTGTGTGTGTGTGTGAGAGTGTGTTTATCTGCATGGAAATCGAATATAAATTTGATCATATGGAGGGAGTGAATATAAATAAATCAATAAGCCAAAAAAGTGTCATTGTGTCGTATCACATCCTCCAACTCAGCACCTGCAGTCGCTCCCAGCTGCAGCAGTGCAGTTTCTCTACTATCTGACTGAGGGAGGTTTTTGTACGACTCTATATCACTGTGTGAACAGGCGTGTGCTACTGATATAATGGAAACTCTGACAGTAATAATCTCCTGCATCTTCAGTCTGGACTCCACTGATGGTCAGAGTGAAATCAGATCCAGATCCACTGCCACTGAAACGAGCTGGAAAACCCGACTGTAACTGATTTACAAATTTAATCAGGAGTTTAGGAGCTTCTCCAGCTTTCTGCTGATACCAGTGCAAGCGTTCACCATTTGAATCCTTGTACACTGCTGGACTGGTTTTACAGTTGATGGTGACTGTTTCTCCTGGAAGAACAGATTTCACTGCAGGAGTCTGAGTTACTGTTGCTTGACCTCTGCATTCTGTAAAAATACACAATAATGCAGCATGAAACTGAAATATTAGAACAGAAACAATACGTGTATTTGTATGAACACATCATTGTAGAGATAAAATCTGAAGCAGTGTCTGACCTTGAGTCCAGAGGATCAGTGTCCAGATGAAGACGGGGATCAAAGTCATGGTAGCTGTGGGTGAAGTTTCTGTAGCAGCAGCTCTCAGTCATGAAGTGTGAAAGTCACAGCGCTATAAACACTCCCAGAGCACTGAAGCATGTGCTGCCAATGCAAAGTGTCCTCTAAGTATGGAAACGTCTTTACCACATTCCCCCAATCTTACTGTCATTCTCACACTACTACACAGTTATTGTATGAATTATGCTTCTGTGGTCAGATGGAGATTTTCTGAATTTAGGTTTTAGATGCAGAATGAAGTGACTGAGAAAAAGAAGTAGAAACTTTTACTGGATTCTATTTGTACTGAATGTTAATGAGTTTCCGACTGTATTGGATTGATGGTGGAACCACCACCCATATTATATTATAATCATATTATACAGTTTACATGCTGTTTTAAACCTCTTGATTGCTGCTGTTGCTGTTTTTGTACAACACTGTGTTTATGTTCACAAATTACACAATTTGCACACGATACACTTTATTTTCATTTTTATTTACATTTATGGCATTTGGCAGATGCCCTTATCCAGAAAGATTTACAACTAAGCAGGGGAGGGTTAAGTGGCAGCTCGGTGTGGGTGGGATTTTAACCTTTGACCTTCCGATCCAAAGCCTTAACCACTGAGCTACCACCTACTTGACTAGGACATCTTATTTAAGTCCTTAGCTCTGTGTTGTGTGATGTCTCGTTATGTTGTGTAATGTCACACCGGGGTTCTGGAGAAACGTCTCGTTTCACTTTGTGAATATATGGTTGAAATAACAAAAAAAGCTTCACTTGAAGAAGCAGCATGTTGGCAGTGAGTAAACACACAATTTCCATGTCTAGATTCTTGTGGGACTTATATAATTTCATAATGTTTTATCAGTCTACAAAAAGACTGGAGGAATTATTCTCACTTCAGCTCCACACAGTCATACAGTATATTGTAGATTTCTCATAAGTGCATCAGCATTTTGTGTCTTTTCAGCTTTTAGTTTGTGTAATATATTTGTGTGTCTTACACACTTGCTGCATCTTCAGTTTTGACTGATTCATCTCAGTGTTTCTGAAGAAAAATCAGTAAAATGAATAAAAGCAGGCAGAAAGTGTGTGTAGAGATCAGCTGATGTGAACAGAAGTTGGTGTTGTGTAGCTGTTTTGTAATAAGACGTGTAAATAATGGAGAGAGCAGTGAGTTTAGAGCAGCAGGGTTTTTTTTACAAACACTGAACCTGTTTGTATCAGTGTGGCTCACTTTAGTAGAGGAACCAAACTGACTGTGGGCCGTAAGAAACCTGTTTACTAATGACTGAAATAGAGTGTGTTCAGAATAATGACTGAAATGGAGTGTGTTCAGATTAATGACTGAAATAGAGTGTGTTCAGATTAATGACTGAAATGGAGTGTGTTCAGATTAATGACTGAAATGGAGTGGGTTTAGATGAATGACTGAAATGGAGTGTGTTTAGATGAATGATTGAAATGGAGTGTGTTTAGATTAGTGATATAAACTGTAAAAATATATAGTTTGTGTTTTGTCTCCAAATGCACTTTACTCTTATTATTTTTCATGTCAATATTCTTCTGTTAATCATTTTTTCTTTGATATTAGAAGACAAAAACCCATCAGATTATAGTGTTACAGCTCATTTTAATTTAAATGAAACTAAATAGACACATTGTGTATATTACTGTGAATATTCACTACCATTCAATTTCCACATGCAGTAACCAGAGAAAAATCATTATAGATCTAAAATATGAAAGTATTTGAAATGATGGTGAAACGTTTGTGATGCTCCACTGAACACACTTCTGTTCTGTAATATATAAAGTGATGTGAAACACACACACTGAGCTCAAATGAAGACTGGAAGCTTGACAGATGTCCATTCCTGTCTAAACTGTGTGTATGTGTGTGTAGGTGTCACCCATCCAGTGTGAAGCTGCAATAAGAGATCACACTCGTGTATTTGTGGCCTACAAGGGCTTCCCCTCAGACTGGAGGCTGAGCTGGAAGGTTGAGCTCACACACTCCTCAGTGTAACTCACTTAAATATGTGTTATGTGTGTGTATCCCTGCTAAATATAAAAATAAAAGCCTTTAAATTAGTATACATAATTATTTTACATTATTGATGATGCACATCATACATCACACACAATGGGTTTCCACTTTTTAGTGCAATCTGATTTATAATAATTGAAATTCAACACAGAAGTTTATATTATAAACTATTTTCATGATTAATTATAATAGTAAATATTCATTCTCTAAGATGAAATTTTCAATCTACTAGGAAAACTTTTTGTGTGCCTAATGCTATATGCTAAAAACACTGTAAAAAAATGATGAAGCTCTGTAGGAAATAATCACAGCTCAATATGAGCTCAACATTAGCATTATAAACTCAGTAACTTTCTGACCAGGAAAGCAAAGTGCTTAATTTAATTTGTGTTCTGCTCCCAAAAGTTCTTAAGACCAAGAAATTAAACACACAGACACAAATCAATGTAAAAGACACAATATTTGTGTCTGTTAAATAGGAATTTTTGTGTTTGTGTGTATCACATCCTCCAACTCAGCACCTGCAGTCGCTCCCAGCTGCAGCAGTGCAGTTTCTCTACTATCTGACTGAGGGAGGTTTTTGTACGACTCTATATCACTGTGTGAACAGCCATGTGCTACTGATATAATGTTCACTCTGACAGTAATAATCTCCTGCATCTTCAGTCTGGACTCCACTGATGGTCAGAGTGAAATCAGATCCAGATCCACTGCCACTGAAACGAGCTGGAAAACCCGACTGTAGCTGATTTACATATTTAATCAGGAGTTTAGGAGCTTCTCCAGCTTT
>NC_060893.1:28632487-28657517 GCF_014805685.1 Silurus meridionalis | reverse complement strand
TTGATGTGTGAAATCTAGCAGTAAATCCTACAGTACCTATAATAAACCTTAGTCTTTACTTTTTACTAATTCTAATAAACAATATCACATTTATTTGTTTGGAATGTGATTATGCAAAGGATTTTTTGAAAGAAATGTTTTGGATTGTTTTTGATTTGGAATCAGGGTCAAAGGAGTTGGATGGTATTTCATAAATGTAAAGTTTTTTATTGATCTAAAACTATTATATGATTCTCTTCACTCAGCACTTCATAAGACAGCTGCTAAAACATCTGTACTAAGAATAATAAAAAATTGTTTTACTGCAAGGCTTAACTTGTGTTCCGGTTGTGTTTATACTGTATTGTGTTGTGTCAGTTCAAGTTCAGGTGTTGTATACATCCCATGTGAGTGCTAGATAAATATTAATAAATAAATAAATAAATAAATAAATAAATAAATAAATAAATAAATAATCGGCAGCCCCTGTGGGGAATAGTCAGAGAGCAGGCAGAGCAGAGAGGACGAACCCTCAGAGAGCTGCAGAGAGGAGGGAGGGAGCAGAGACACGGAGGGCTTCACCATCGGTCCAGCTGGAGACAAAACAGACACAAAAACACATAATTATAGTCATGATAATGTGAACTCTCTCACACTGAACATGGTGATATTTGATAATTCAGTGTAACGACTTTAAAGCAGATGCAGTAGTTTATCTGCACATCCACAACAGAACACAATTCTGATAATTTCATCCAACCAAACTGCAGCTCAACAAAACAACCTTCTTTTTCTGAACAAGTTCAAAACAAAACACACTGTGCTTCAATAATCATCACACCACAGTAAAGTCATCTTTGTTCAATTTTATAAATGGTCTTAATAATGATTTATGACTTGGAATTAATGTGAAATCAACACTAAACCATCATTGTTCCTGTTACACTGTTGCACTAATTTTCACTGTGATGATGAATTCGAGTAACACAAAGAAATAATTATATCAAATAAAAGTTAACATTTCACATGAATCTGAAAACAGAGATGAAGTGACTCCTACAGAATTTTACAAAATTACACAAAAGCAGAGACATTTTATAAGCAGCTCTCTCCTCTTCTCATCACATTTCTCTATTTTATAGAAAAGATATTTTTATAAAAATGTTATTTTGTACTGAATCAGTATTAACATTATGGGAAAAAATAATTAATCCATGAGCTTTTAGTAAAAGTGAGCACTTACTTTTCATAATGATTTTTGTTCCTCCACCAAAAGTCCACCACAGTGATACATTCTAATGAAACCACGTACAAAAACCTCTGTTACACTACAGTGAACTTAAATACACACACACACACACACACACACACACACACACACACACACACACACACACACACACACACACACACACACACTTCTATGACTCTGATCAAAGTGTATTTGTACACACTGCAAAAGCCTGGAGGAGAAATAACACCAAATGGTGGATTAGTGATGAGATTTGTCTCTACAGTCAGTAACAGTATACATGATACATTGAGATAATAAAGAATAATGTTATGTTGAATAATGTTTAATGATGTTGGTCTCCTCAAAATCTCCTCTATTGTCAGTCTGAATCCTGTTGGAATAAAAGTGAAATCCTAAACTTCTGTCATTTCTCTACATGCACTTGTAACTTCTTGATATTTTCCAAGAAAAGTGAGAATGACAGTTAGATTGGGGGAATGTGGTAAATGTGTTTCCATACTTAGAGGACACTTTGCATTGGCAGCACATGCTTCAGTGCTCTGGGAGTGTTTATAGCGCTGTGACTTTCACACTTCATGACTGAGAGCTGCTGCTACAGAAACTTCACCCACAGCTACCATGATTTTGATCCCCGTCTTCATCTGGACACTGATCCTCTGGACTCAAGGTCAGACACTGCTTCATATTTTATCTCTACAATGATGTGTTCATACAAATACACGTATTGTTTCTGTTCTAATATTTCAGTTTCATGCTGCATTATTGTGTATTTTTACAGAATGCAGAGGTCAAGCAACAGTAACTCAGACTCCTGCAGTGAAATCTGTTCTTCCAGGAGAAACAGTCACCATCAACTGTAAAACCAATCCAGCAGTGTATTATTACAGCTCTTATGGCCACTATTTACACTGGTATCAGCAGAAAGCTGGAGAAGCTCCTAAACTCCTGATTAAATTTGCAAATCAGTTACAGTCGGGTTTTCCAGCTCGTTTCAGTGGCAGTGGATCTGGATCTGATTTCACTCTGACCATCAGTGGAGTCCAGACTGAAGATGCAGGAGATTATTACTGTCAGAGTTACCACAGTGGTGGTTTGTTAACACAGTGATATAGAGTCGTACAAAAACCTCCCTCAGTCAGATAGTAGAGAAACTGCACTGCTGCAGCTGGGAGCGACTGCAGGTGCTGAGTTGGAGGATGTGATACACACAAACACACAAATTCATATTTAACAGACCAAACCATCAGGGCTTTTACTTTGATTTGTTTCTGTGAGTTTAATCTGTTGGTCTCCAGAACATTTTGGACCAGAACACAATTTAAATTTAGCAGTTCACTTACCTGGTCAGAAACAGTTCATTAAAATGATTTGTGATTATTTCCCACAGTGATTTATCACCTTTTATAATGTCTTGAGCATATAGAATTAGGTGCACTAACAAGTTTTCTCATGAGAGTGAAAATTTCACCATGTAGGATGAACTGCTACTGAATAATTAGTATTATAATTAGTCATGAAAAGACTTTATTATATTAAAATATCTGTTTAATTTCATTTATTATTAAATCGATTGCACTAAAGTGTGAAAACTCAGAAACTCTGAATATGTGTATAAACAAATTGAATGTACAGTATTAATAGGGTTAAATGTGCATTAAGGACATGGAGGCCATCAGAGTCTTTATCATGAATAATCAGGTAAACAGATGCTGCTACAGAAACTTCACCCACAGCTACCATGACTTTGATCCCGTCTTCATCTGGACACTGATCCTCTGGACTCAAGGTCAGACACTGCTTCATATTTTATCTCTACAATGATGTGTTCATACAAATACACGTATTGTTTCTGTTCTAATATTTCAGTTTCATGCTGCATTATTGTGTATTTTACAGAATGCAGAGGTCAAGCAACAGTAACTCAGACTCCTGCAGTGAAATCTGTTCTTCCAGGAGAAACAGTCACCATCAACTGTAAAACCAGTCCAGCAGTGTATTATCACAGCTCTTATGGCCACTTTTACACTGGTATCAGCAGAAAGCTGGAGAAGCTCCTAAACTCCTGATTAAATTTGTAAGTAAATTCTGTCTTTTATGCACTTGTAACTTGATATTTTCCAAGAAAAGTGAGAATGACAGTAAGATTGGGGAATGTGGTAAAGATGTTTCCATACTTAGAGGACACTTTGCATTGGCAGCACATGCTTCAGTGCTCTGGGAGTGTTTATAGCGCTGTGACTTTCACACTTCATGACTGAGAGCTGCTGCTACAGAAACTTCACCCACAGCTACCATGACTTTGATCCCGTCTTCATCTGGACACTGATCCTCTGGACTCAAGGTCAGACACTGCTTCATATTTTATCTCTACAATGATGTGTTCATACAAATACACGTATTGTTTCTGTTCTAATATTTCAGTTTCATGCTGCATTATTGTGTATTTTACAGAATGCAGAGGTCAAGCAACAGTAACTCAGACTTCATCAGCTTTATTCTTTTTAAGTCACTTTTTTATAGATGTGTCATAGAAAATGCTCCCTGTGTGATAGAAGAAAAGGGACCTGATGACAGAAATATTTACTGTTTAACACAAACACTCTGCAACATTTGTCTGTATTTTCCATCAGCACAGAGACTTCAGAATAATGTACACAATACTGCAGATATGAACCATTGAGCAGGTTTCTGCTCATCAACACAAACATACTTAAGATTTATTACATGTTCAATATTCACTCGTTTCTTATTCATTTTACTACAAAGTTTAGAGTTACTCCCAACGTTACTAATAACTACAGAAATTATAATTAATTTAAAGTAAAGACTAAATAATAAGCACATATATATATATATATATATATATATATATATATATATATATATATATATATATATATATATATATATATATATTTGAACACCTGAGAAAGTCAATGTTAATATTTGGTACAGTAGCCTTTGTTTGTAATTACAGAGGTCAAACGTTTTCTGTAGTTTTCACCAGGTTTGCACACACTGCAGGAGGGATTTTGGCCCACCTCCACACAGATCTTCTCTAGATCAGTCAGGTTTCTGGCCTGTCGCTGAGAACACAAGTTTGAGCTCACTCCAAAGATTCTCTATTGGGTTTAGGTCTGGAGACTGGCTAGGCCACGCCAGAACCTTGTTATGTTTCTTACAGAGCCCCTCCTTGTTTATCCTGGCTGTGTGCTTCGGGTCATTGTCATGTTGGAAGACCCAGCCTCGACCCATCTTCAATGCTCTAACTGAGGGAAGGAGGTTGTTTCCCAAAATCTCGCAATACATGGCCCCGGTCATCCTCTCCTTAATACAGTGCAGTCGCCCTGTCCCATGTGCAGAAAAACACACCCAAAGCATGATGCTACCACCCCCATGCTTCACAGTAGGGATGGTGTTCTTGGGATGGTACTCATCATTCTTCTTCCTCCAAACACGTTTAGTGGAATTATGACCCAAAAGTTCTATTTTGGTCTGATCTGACCACATGACTTTCTCCCATGACTCCTCTGGATCATCCAAATGGTCATTGGCAAACTTAAGACGTGCCTGGACATGTGCTGGTTTAAGCAGGGGAACCTTCCGTGCCATGCATGATTTTAAACCATGACGTCTTAGTGTATTACCAACAGTAACCTTGAAAACTGGTCCCAGCTCTTTTCAGGTCATTGACCAGCTCCTCCCGTGTAGTTCTGGGCTGATTTCTCACCTACCTTAGGATCATTGAGACCCCACGAGGTGAGATCTTGCATGGAGCCCCAGTCCGAGGGAGATTGACAGTCATGTTTAGCTTCTTCCATTTTCTAATTATTGCTCCAACAGTGGACCTTTTTTCACCAAGCTGCTTGGCAATTTCCCTGTAGCTCTTTCCAGCCTTGTGAAGGTGTACAATTTTGTCTCTAGTGTCTTTGGACCGCTTTTTGTTCTTGGCCATGTTATTAGTTGGATTCTTACTGATTGTATGGGGTGGACAGGTGTCTTTATGCAGCTAACGACCTCAAACAGGTGCATCTAATTTAGGATAATAAATGTAGTGGAGGTGACATTTTAAAGGCAGACTAACGGGTCTTTGAGGGTCAGACTTCTAGCTGATAGACAGGTGTTCAAACACTTATTTGCAGCTGTATCATACAAATAAATAGTTTAAAAATCATATATTGTAATTTCTGGATTTTATTTTTAATTATGTCTCTCACAGTGGACATGCACCTCGATGACAATTTCAGATCCATGATTTCTAAGTGAGAACTTTCACATATGCAAATATCATTTTTCCTCTCTCTCTCTCTCTCATATATATATATATATATATATATATATATATATATATATATATATATATATATATATACAGTGCCTCCACATCACTGTTTAAGATGTACTGGACTAAAATTCTCCTTTTTTAAACAACATAGAACCCAAATGCAAAAAGAGAAAAATCCAACCTTTTATTTAAGTACATTACTTTGGTGGTAAAAATCACATTTAAAAAAAACTTGAAATCATGTGTGCCACAATTATTGGCACCCTGATGTTAATACTTTGTACAACCTCCTTTTGCCAACAAGACAGCACTTAATCTCCTCCTATAACATTTCACAAGATTGGAGAACACAGAGAGAGGATTTTGACCATTCTTCTTGCACAATCTTTCTAGATCATCCAGTGTCCTGGGTCCTCTCTTATGCACTCTTCTCTTTAGCTCGCCCCACAGGTTTTCGATTGGGTTGAGGTCTGGGACTGAGATGGCCATGGAGGACCTTGAGTTTGTGACTGCTGAACCACTTTTGTGTAGATTTTGCCACATGTTTTGGATCATTATCCTAAAGAAATGACACATCTTCAGTGAGGATCAGGTTTTTATTTAAAACATCTGGTACAAAGTGTCATAATGCAGATAATAAGGTTCCCAGCCTTTGAAGAGAAACAGGCCCACAGCATCACAGATCCTACCATACCACGGTCATGAGGTGCTGCATAATTTTTTAACAGACCCACTGAGGTTTGTCCAAAATCAATCTTAGTCTCATCTGACCACACGATCCCAGTTGAAGTCCCAGTACCGCTTAGCAAACCCAGACGTAGACAGTGAGAAAAGGCTTTTTTGTGGAGTGACAACTGTGGATTTTTGTCATGAAAGCATCAGTTTCAAAGATATGTCACTATATGTGACTTAATGACCTGTTGTGTGATCACATGTCATTGAGTTCCTGGTTTAGATTCCTGTCCCACAGTTCCAATGTGTAATCATTCCATGTTTTGGCACTGCTTTAAACATGAACCTGCAATTCTGTGTTTGATGTCCGTGCTGCTGGACTTGTGGTGAAACCACATATTAAGGTGGAATAGTTTTAAGAGGAGTCATTCAGTGCGCCTGGGCAACGACTTTGATGCTGCTGCTTTGTTTTACTTACTTTGTTTGCTTTGTTTGCTTTGTTTGCTTTGTTTGCTTTGCTAGCTTTGTTTGCTTTGTTTGCTTTGCTAGCTTTGTTTATGCTTTGTTTGCTTTGCTAGCTTTGTTTATGCTTTGTTTGCTTTGCTAGCTTTGTTTATGCTTTGTTTGCTTTGTTTGCTTTGTTTGCTTTGCTAGCTTTGTTTATGATTTGGTTTGATTCATTGTATATTCATTCAAACACTCAACATTCAATTATTATTCTTATTATTATTTCTATTATTATTTCTTGTGTGAGATTTAAATTTGGGTAACAGTGTCTTTGTTATAGGAACCGAGGCTTCAGGCAGACGGCTAGTTGGCCTTGGCGTGCGGTGGTGGGACTCTATCACAGGGTGCAGTGTGTTCACGCTTGATCTTACCGTGTGTGTGTGTGTGTGGTGCTCTTGTACATTTGGTGTTATGCTCCTGGCGATATAGTAGCCGCATACTCATTAAGCTAGTTTACCTGCTTTAGGTAAGCCTCGGTTTCCTTGTTATTTTTATGCCTATTTTATTCCCGCCTATAGTCATGTTTTAAGATTAATACCCATATTTAATGTTGAAATAAAACATTTTTTTGTATTTTTGGTATCCACGTCTGTTGCCTCTGTTTCTTGGAACAATACCTGTGTGTATTTTGTAGATGATTAATCTATAATAGTGTTCCCTGTTAACAGGGTCAGTCAGCTGAGTTATAGTTTCTGTCTAATTAACGTCCGCCACACTTGCATGCCTCCCAAACAGCTTGTTGGCATGTAGAGAGCGTCTGATGGTTGTTTTGGAGACTCTGTGACCCCAAGATGCCACTCTTAGATGCAATTCTGTGACGGTGAGCTTGGGAAATTTTTTACTTCTCTTACCATCCTCCTCACTGTTTAAGACAAACACCTCTTCCAGCCTTGTTTGTCACTGTTCCAGTTGTTTTAAACTTAATGATTCCTCTGACTGTAGATTCAAATTAACATCATTTTACACATCACACTTATGAATTACACACATCTGCTTACTTGAATTTGTTCTCTTTATCTTCATGTTAACAAATGTAAGAGAATTACCTGTGTCATGTCATATTTATTCAGGAAACAGAAAATCATGAATTACAATTGTCTAGCACCCTGACCAACCTTAGAACTACAGAAAAATATATTTAAAAAAATAATAAATTAAAATATTCAGAGGAATTGTTATGCCAATAATTGTGGGACACATGATTTCAAGTTTTTTTTCAAATGTATGATTTTTTACCACCAAAGTTATGTACTTAAATGAAATTACTTTTTTGCATTTTTCTATGTTGTTTTAAAAAGGAGAATTTTTTGTATAATATCTTAAATGTGAATGTACACTTATATGTATGTATTTTTTTTTTTTAGAAGAGATACATTTTGACAAATCATCATCCAAAACCTCTGTTACACTACAGTAAAAACACACAAATACATACTCTGACTCTGAGCACACATACTGTACACAGTGCAGACACAGGAGGAGAAATAACACCAAATCAAATCAAAATTTATCACACACACACACATGGTACAACATGTAGTGAATGTTTACATTTGTCTAAAAAAATAGAAAAATAAAACAGGAAAAAAACAGTAAATGTATTTATATTTGTGAGTCCACAAATGATATTACTGAAATTTGTCACAGTAAATATCTGTAATTTCCCTTTATGCACTTGTAACCTTTTGATATTTTCCAAGAAATCTCTCATTGTGACTGAGTGAGAATGACAGTAAGATTGGGGAATGTGGTAAAAACGTTTCCATACTTAGAGGACACTTTGCATTAGCAGCACATGCTTCAGTGCTCTGGGAGTGTTTATAGCGCTGTGACTTTCACACTTCATGACTGAGAGCTGCTGCTACAGAAACTTCACCCACAGCTACCATGACTTTGATCCCCGTCTTCATCTGGACACTGATCCTCTGGACTCAAGGTCAGACACTGCTTCATATTTTATCTCTACAATGATGTGTTCATACAAATACACGTATTGTTTCTGTTCTAATATTTCAGTTTCATGCTGCATTATTGTGTATTTTTACAGAATGCAGAGGTCAAGCAACAGTAACTCAGACTCCTGCAGTGAAATCTGTTCTTCCAGGAGAAACAGTCACCATCAACTGTAAAACCAGTCAGGCAGTGGCTGGCAACAACTATTTACACTGGTATCAGCAGAAAGCTGGAGAAGCTCCTAAACTCCTGATTAAATTTGTAAATCAGCTGCAGTCGGGTTTTCCAGCTCGTTTCAGTGGCAGTGGATCTGGATCTGATTTCACTCTGACCATCAGTGGAGTCCAGACTGAAGATGCAGGAGATTATTACTGTCAGAGTTTCCATTATATCAGTAGCACACGCCTGTTCACACAGTGATATAGAGTCGTACAAAAACCTCCCTCAGTCAGATAGTAGAGAAACTGCACTGCTGCAGCTGGGAGCGACTGCAGGTGTACAGTTTTGAGGATGTGATTTGACACGATACAAAGTCACTGAGCTTTTATATAATTGGATCTGTAGTTTGAATCCACAAAACAGCTCAACTCTGTGTCATATGTTTACAACTCTATATGTAAAGGTACAAAGCACTAAAGAACAAATCCATTGGAGGATTTTTTATGAGAAAATGTCTATAAGTCATGTCTTTTATTTACACACGCTTAGGAAATTTGCTCATTAACTCAGGTTGTCCTTTTTTCCTAAAAGATATGGACATTATTCATATAAGACACTGTGATTCTGAGCAAAATAAAGCAGCTACTGAACCTGAAAGAAGAAATGCTATAAATACATTGCATAACTCCATCCTGTCCACTCCCATGTTAATAAATGTGTCCTTACAGTACATTGTTCTTAGGGTCTTCATGTAACAGGAACACCCTAATTATTTTTTAATTAGTGCTTTATCTTGGTCAGGCCACAGTAGATCTGGAATGAATCCCATCTGGAGTGCAAAATAAGTCCAACAGAAGCCTGAAATGGTTTTCTCTGACAATCAGCTGGATAAAAGCAAGTGATGGTGTGTTGGGTCTCAATAGGAAGCAGAGTTACTTTCATCCAGAGGTGGGAAGTAATGAAGTGCTTGTTTTCTGAACTTAACTCAAACACACACACACACACACACACACACACACACACACACACACACACACACACACACACACACACACAAAACTGTGTGACTGATCTGTACAACCCGGACTCAACACACACTCGTACTCACTTCGCACATATCCATGACTTCAGTACCACTTACATTACATCACTTCATTACTGTAAACTGTTTACATGCCGTTTTTGCACATCTTTCCTGAATTGCTGCTATTTGCTCTTTTGCACAACATTTTGTTTACATTTTGGCTACGGTTCACTTTGTCTCGTTACAACAGGTTTACTGGCAGAGTAGTGTGTATTGTCTTGCACTGACTTGTGTTGTCTTTGCACTGTCCTGTGTTGTCTTTGCACTGTTTGCACCTGGTTGCACACATGCTCTTCACAATATACATGCTTCCCTTAGGAAATATTATTAGAAGGCATGGAATTAGCTTCCCTTGGTATGCTGATGATACTCAGCTATATATCTCATCTAAACCAGGCAATACAGCTAAATTAACTCGAATAACTGAGTGTGTTAAGGAAATAAGAGATTGGATGACCCATAACTTTCTACTTTTAAATTCTGATAAGACGGAGATTTTGCTCATCGGCCCAAAAACTAGTATACAGAAGCTCCAGCATCTCAACCTGCATTTGGACGGATGTTCTGTAACCACTAGTTCAACAGTAAAAGACCAGGGAGTTATTTTAGACAGCGACTTATCTTTTAAAAATCATATCAACCAAGTCACAAAAACAGCCTTCTTTCACCTTAGAAATATTTTCAAACTAAGAAATATGTTGTCTATATCCAGAAGACAACGACCTCCAGAATAGACTACTGTAATGCATTACTAGGTGGATGTCCTGAATCATTAATAAACAAGCTTCAGTTAGTTCAGAATGCGGCAGCAAGAGTTCTTAATAGGTCAAGAAAATATGATCACATAACCCCAATCTTATCGTCCCTACATTGGCTTCTGTTAAGTTTCGTATATACTACAAACTATTCAATTCAATTCAATTAATTTTTTATTTGTATAGAGCTTTTAACAATGATCATTTTCTCAAAGCAGCTTTACACAGACAATGTGGTGATTAAAAGTAAATATATTCTTTGTAAGTAAGTTTGTCCCTGAGTTTGAACTACTGCTACTCACTTATAAAGCACTTAATGGTTTGCCTCCCATGTTTCTCTCCAGTCTTTTAACACACTACAATCCGTCACGCTCTCAAAACTCTGGGCTTCTAGTAGTTCCTAGAATAACAAAGTCCACTAAAGGTGGTAGATCATTTTCACATTTAGCTCCTAAACTCTGGAACAGTCTTCCTGACAGTGTTCGGAGCTCAGACACACTCACCCAGTTTAAGTGCAGATTAAAAACATATCTTTTTAGCAAAGCCTACACATAACACACAATACATCATAACTTTGTGCTCCAGAACATCTGATCACATGCACTTTATCAACTTGTGCTGTTAATATCATGAACAGCAGCTACGCTAATTTCTCTCCATTGCTTCTCTTTCTCTCCCCATCCCGAGGCTTCCTGAGGTTTGGCCAGCTCCACTCACGTCCCGCCTCATGAAGATTATGGACTTTAAAGAAGTAGATGCCGAACTCACAAACATCCTGAACCATCTAGAGACGTACCAGTGCCATTTGGATCCCACTACATGTGTGGAGTTTTGACATTGGACCTCCTGGAGTGTTTAAAGGCTCTGGCATGGAGATGATTTTGCTGGATCTGTGATGATCACAAATGTTGAGCTCAGTAGCTCCTACATTTTTACCAAAGACTGTAGAAAGAACATTTACTTATAATCTTATACTCCAGTACTCATGTTAGTTCTCGCTCTCCAGTGTTCTGTATTGTTGAAAGATTTATGATCAAACTCTTGATGTCACCCAAATGAGGATGGGTTCCCTTTTGAGTCTGGTTCCTCTCAAGGTTTCTTCCTCATAACATCTAAGGGAGTTTTTTCTTGCCACTGTCGCCACTGCTTGCTCAATACACACCATTCACCCTGACTGTTGATTTCTGTAAAGCTGCTTTGAGACTATGTCTGTTGTGAAAAGCGCTATAGAAATAAACTTGACTTGACTTGACTATGTGGTGAGGACACTTAATGTGGCGAGCCCTGTGCATTTTGTTTCTGTGATTGTTGTTTAATGTAGCATCAGGGTTCAGGACGAACGTTGTTTCATTTCATTGTGTACTGCATCAGCTATATATGGTTGAAATGACAATAAAAGCTTCTTGACTGGACTTGACTTTAAGTAAATTTTTTATTGATCAGTACTTTACTTAACAAATTTTTTTCTGTACTTAATCTGTACTTTCTACTTCTTACATTTTATAACCTATTTATCTCTCCAAAGCTTCTTGGGACAGTGTCCATTCTAAAAAGTGGAAAACAAATAAAATTGAATTGAACTAAAGATGAAGCAAATTAAGTTCTGTTCTCACATCACTGCAGATGTGAATGTGAATGTCTCAACAACTCAGTATTTCTGACTTTTGATAATCAGCTACAAGAAATAAGAAAGCAGATTGATTAAACGATTGTATCAGAAGAACATTTTTCTGATTTTTCAACTTATGTATTCAGCTTATTCAATTTCACTTTACAGTTAAATTCATATACACTTGACTCCATGCAGGAAGGAGTGGTGAAACTGGGCTCTACTTGGGAGAATTCTGTGCTACCAAAATAAAGTATCAATGTGTGCAGATGTTCAGTGTGATCATGAGGACAGAGGGATGTGTGTTTCTTTTTTTGTCAGACAAATTTAGATTCAGATTTAGCTTAAGAAGTTGGCACCTTGTGACAGTTACAAAATCTGCACAATTTTAATAGAGTATAATTATTTATTGTACAGCACTATATCTCAGAGTTATTGTAAATTTTGATGATAGTTATTTCTCTTAGATTTCAGAACTTTCTGTTCTACAGATTATTAATATTAAAAAGTACAAAGCAAGACAATAAGAAGATGATGTGCTGAGTTAAATCTAGGAGTCGGTAGATACAAAATTATGTTCTTAATAATAGAATAAAAATCTGAATTATATTTTATTAGTTGAATAAAATACTTTTATTTTAATTGGGACATTCATACAGTGAAGCAGTAGAAGGTGAGCTGAGTAAAGTGTGTGTGAACTCACAGCTCTGAACACTGCTCTGTGTTCACTGTGCTCAACACAGGAGACTGGTTGTTGTTGAAGGCCTCACAGGTCACGAGCTTGTTCTTCCTCTGCTCCTGGTGGAGGCTCAGCATACTGCTTCAGCTGTACAGGCTGTCCTCGTGCTGAAAGTTAGTGTGGCGGCTCTCCCCGAGCTCCAGCTGCTCCCATCAACCTTCCAGCTCAGCCTCCAGTCCAAGGGGAAGGCTTTGTAGGCCACACATATGAGTGGCAGCACTTTTACACTGGGCTGGGTGACACCTACAAACACATACACACAGTTTGGTCAGGAATGGACATCTGCCAATCTCTCAGTATTATTTCAGCTCAGTGTGTGTGTTTCACTTCCCTTTATATCTTACAGAGTAGAACTGAGTTCAGTGAAGCATCACAAATGTTTCACCTTCAGTTCAAATACTTTTATATTTTAGATCTATAATGTTTTCCAGCATTGTGATTACTGAATGTGGAAATTGGTTGATAGTGAATATTTAATAATTTCAAACATCAACAGCATTTAATACACATACAGTCTCTGAAATCTAATTGTGAATTCAGTGGAACATGTCACAGTAATATACAGAATGAGATCTATTTGGATTTAATTAATTTAAAATAAGGTGCTAGCACTATAGTCAGATAGTGTTTGTCTTCAAATATAAAGGAAAAATGAGAAACAGAAGGATTTTGACAAATAAAAATAAACAATTGAGTAAAGTGCATTTGGAGAAAAAACACAAACTACATCTTTTTTGACAATTTATATAATGAATCTGAACACACTCCATTTCAGTCATTAATCTGATCGCACTCCATTTCAGTCATTAATAAACAGGTTACTACGGCCCACAGGCAGTTTAGTTCCACAGTGATACAAAAAAGGTTCAGTGTCTGTAAAAACCCTGCTGCTCTAAACTCAGTGCTCTCTCTATTATTTACACGTCTTATTACAAAGCATTATAAACACTGAGATGAAGCTTCAAGGTTTTTATTTGTCAATGCCACCATATGTGCAGACATACAGAGGAATCAAAATACCGTTTCTCTTCTCTCTTATCAAGTGTTTACATTGTCAATGCAGTATAGACAATTTGTATAGGCAGTTCAGTGCAATATAGACAGATTTTGTAGGAGGTAATAACAGTGTACTTGTAATACATAGATATATGTATAAGCCGGGTAAATCAGTCTAAACTAAAATATGCAGCTAGTGTGTAAGACACAAATACATCACACAAACTAAAAGCTGAAAAGACACAAAATGTAGAACTGCAATTGTACAGGTTTTACCCATAATGCCTCAGTGTATGAAATGCTGATGTGATAATGAGGATGCCAGCACTGATGCTGCTTTTTCCACCAACAACCCACTTGAGTTAGAAACTCATTAATATGCAGTACAAACAGCATCCAGTGGAAGTTTCAGCTTCTTTCTGCATCTTAGACCTAAAAGCATTTTACAGAAATTCCTGATCTGATCCCAGAAGCAAAAATCACACAATAACTGTGTAGTAGTGTGAGAATGACAGTAAGATTGGGGGAATGTGGTAAAGACGTTTCCATACTTAGAGGACACTTTGCATTAGCAGCACATGCTTCAGTGCTCTGGGAGTGTTTATAGCGCTGTGACTTTCACACTTCATGACTGAGAGCTGCTGCTACAGAAACTTCACCCACAGCTACCATGACTTTGATCCCCGTCTTCATCTGGACACTGATCCTCTGGACTCAAGGTCAGACACTGCTTCATATTTTATCTCTACAATGATGTGTTCATACAAATACACGTATTGTTTCTGTTCTAATATTTCAGTTTCATGCTGCATTATTGTGTATTTTTACAGAATGCAGAGGTCAAGCAACAGTAACTCAGACTCCTGCAGTGAAATCTGTTCTTCCAGGAGAAACAGTCACCATCAACTGTAAAACCAGTCAGGCAGTGATTAACAACAACTGCTTACACTGGTATCAGCAGAAAGCTGGAGAAGCTCCTAAACTCCTGATTAAACTTGTAAATCAGCTACAGTCGGGTTTTCCAGCTCGTTTCAGTGGCAGTGGATCTGGATCTGATTTCACTCTGACCATCAGTGGAGTCCAGACTGAAGATGCAGGAGATTATTACTGTCAGAGTGCCCACAGCATCACTGGCTATGTGTTCACACAGTGATATAGAGTCGTACAAAAACCTCCCTCAGTCAGATAGTAGAGAAACTGCACTGCTGCAGCTGGGAGCGACTGCAGGTGCTGAGTTGGAGGATGTGATACGACACAATGACACTTTTTTGGCTTATTGATTTATTTATATTCACTCCCTCCATATGATCAAACCTATCTTTCATTTCCATGCAGATAAACACACTCACTCACACACACACACACACACACACACACAGGCAGAGCTACCTAATAGACAACATTTATTGCCTTATTTGTATAACACTTCAAACTATGGACAGTACCCCAAAGCAGCTTTACAGAAATTAATAGAATCTGTGTATACATTTTACATTTTATAAATTAGTCCCTAAATGTATCCATGTTTTTATCCTTTATGAGCAAGTCAGCCATGAAGTGACAAACAAAACTCCTTTACATGATTTGAAGAAGAAACCATGTGATGATTTAAAGTCAAAAGGAATCCTTCCTCATCGAGCTGACATAAAACATGAATATATAATACTTCAATCATTGTTGAGGATATCAACTGATGGTCCACTGATGGAAACTCTGATATAAAACTGCTCATGGTAATTGTAGTCCTAAGCAATTGTAGCAAACAGTTTATATTATTTACAGTCCAGATCCATATAATGGTTCTTGTGTTTAACCCTCTGCTGTAACCTCATGTTTTTTAAACTGTTTATGTGGAACCATCAAGAGGTAGTGCATCAGGATGAATCAGGCAGGTCCAGAAAGAAAAATAAGACAGAATCACTGTAACACATAAATCGTGTTTAACTTGGAATAGAAGGATGAAGGAGAGAGAGATAGAGAAAGAAAGAGAGAGTGACAGGAAGAGAGAGGGAAACATGGATTATTAGGATCATTATCCTTATTGCTACATAATATTTAAGAACAAAAATGCAGTATGAGTAGAGTGCAAGTAAGGACACTGGCAGGACTACAATAGCTATGACAGCATAACTAAAAGGGACAGCCAGAAGGTAACAGAGACATGAGAGATCCCTTTAATGACAGCCCACCACAACACTGACAAAAAACTTGAATGAACGCATGAAAGTGGGGGTGGAGGGGGATATCCATACATCCCAGTTAAATAAAACAGTTTAAAGGTCAAGTCAAATAGTAAAATAAAGTAAACTATAATGATGATCCCTCCAGATCTGCTCCTTTACCTCTTTTTCCTGAGAGAAACCTATTAACATAAGGTTTGACTCAAAAATATGTTTAACCTAAAATGCACCAGGCGACCGATATCCCATTGTTATCAGGTGTTAACGTTTAGCAATAGATTAAATAGAAAGGGACAACAGTAACCATGATTACCAGGATTGAGCATACACTGTATTTGCAGGTGTTGTGACATTTTTTTATGCACCTCTTATAATTTCAAACCTTTTATTTCCAGCCAATAGCATTATTGCAACAAAATTATTGATGGAAAATGTAGCTAATAAATGCAGAATTCTAACGATATATGGAAGGTTTTTATTTCCTATGTGGTTAAGGTCTTAGTTTTATTACTTTTTAGAAACTCTTAGTGGTCAAAGAGAGGTGCAGGTTCACGTGCACTGTGAAACACCAGGAAGTGGATGCAGCTCTCGGTTCTGCACAAACAGCTGTTTATAGTGTGTGTGTGTGTGTGTGTGTGTGTGTGTGTGTTTTGGGATTTGAATAGCCAGACATCAATATTAATGGCCATGACTGTTAAACAATAGCTTGTCTGGCTACCTGGCCATCAATATGAATGCCAAATCAGTGACAATAGCCAAACATGTATAACTTTCGCATAAAAAAACGCCACCTTGGTGGTAAAAAAAAACATATATGGCTGGTAGAATATAGTGTTCCAAAACAAATGAGGCCACCAACTAAAAAAAAATAAAATACAAAACAAATACTCAGATAATTATTTAAGTATTCACTCTATAGGCAGGTGTTGTCACGTTCTGCTCTGCACCACCTTTAATTTCAAACCTTTTATTTCCAGCCAGTAGCATTATGGAATCAAAATGATTGATGGAAAATGTAGGCAATGAGTGCAGGATTCTAATGATATATGGGAGGTTTTTATTCTCCATGTGGGCGAGCTCTTAGTTTTTTACTCTGTATAACCTCTTTACAAAAAAATAAAAAGAAAACAAAGAAAAAGAAACATTAACAGTCAAATAAGTTGTTTTATCTGAGATTTGCAAAAGCAGCAATGAGGAAGATTTTCTTGGGGGCAGAGTAACAACAGAGACTTGAAGATCTGCATGGAGATGGAAAATCTGAGCCTACATCTGTAATTTACACTATATTTCTCTTTACACTTTTATACAATGTTATATGTTTATTGCCTGTTTGTTTTTATAAAAGAAATGCTTGAAAAGTGTGTGTGTGTGTGTGTGTGTGTGTGTGTGTGTGTGTGTGTGTGTGTGTGTGTGTGTGAATTGTTGAGATTAGGTCACAATAATATGAATGGTCATGAGTGTAAAACAATAACTTGTCTGGCTACCTGGTCATCAATATGAATGCCAAATCAATATCAATAGCCCCAAACATTTATAACAAAAGCCTTTAATGGTCAGCCATTCATTTATATTCAGACTGTACGAATAGAGCATGTGTGTCAAAGTCAAGGCCTGCGGGCCACATCTGGCCCAATGTACAATTGTATCCGGCCCAGAAGATCCTTTTATATAGTTTTATTAATATTACAGTTATTAATGGTCCGGCAATATGAAGTGCTGATAACACAAAATACAGGTCCCATAATGCAGCGCTTCAGCTGACTTACCGAACGCTAGGCTACCTGGGAACATTTCAGGGTCAATCAAGTCAAGCTTCTGTTGATGTATTTTTACCCTATTGTAAATTTTTTGCGAAGCCCCTCACAATGGTGAAGAGAAAAGTTGATACTGAAAACCAATGGGATTCTGAGTAGATGTTTACTGACACTGCCAGTAAACCCGTGTGTCTTATTTGTGGAGTGAATGAGGCTGTAATTAAGGAATTGAATCTAAGACGGCACTACGAGACAAAACATCAGGATTAGCTAAGAAACCTAAATGCAGAGCAGAAGATACAGAATGTAGAAGAGTTAAAGAAGAATCTGACATTTCAGCAGACGTTTTTCACCAGAGGAAAATCACAAAGTGAAGCTGGTGTGAAAGCAGAGGAGATCAGAGTCACATCAGCCCGAGGGAGAGTTTCTGAAGAGCTGCATGATCAAGGTCTGGTGTTTGACTGGAGATATTTTTATGAAGAGCAAAATATTTTAAGTTATTTAAAGTTTAAGTTGATTTATTCTGGAATAATATTCCTGTCTCTTTTTATTCATATTTATGTTTAAAAAACATTTAGTTTTAGTGTGTTCAATAAATGTTCATCCTGTTCGGCCCGTGACCTAAAGTGTGCTCATTTATTGATAAGTTTTGCCCCCCTTTGTAATTGAGTTTGACACTCCTGAAATAGAGTATGATATTTATTAAATTATTAAATTGTCTTACTATAAATTGAGAGTCTTGATTTTTGAATCATCACTGGCTGTTGAGGGTGTGAATGTTAGTGTGGTGCTTCTATTTGTATTGAACAAAAATCAAGAATTATGCTTAATATCGACTATAAAGGTAGAAAGACATATTGATCTATCATCACTAAGTGCTTTTCAAACACTAAGGAGACACTCCTTCCATGCTGTTCGAAATACTATTAAAATAATTAGACCATATTTATGTTTAACTGGTTCCTTTCACTCAGTAGCACAGAGCAGTGAAATGAGAGGGAGATTTACATGAAGACGGCTGAATGATCCTCTTTCTCCCAAAATAGAGCACCACTTTCACCAGATGTTCAACTTCCTTCAGCCAAACTCACTGAAGCACAACACACAGCACTGAATGTACAGTTAAACACACTCTCTCATCACACTGATAATGACTACTAACTCTAATAAAACACACCCAATGTCCAAAATGAAGCTTTATTTCAGCAGAGCAAAACTACAGGAAGAGCAACAGGACAGTGAAGAGAGTAAAGACAGGAATATCAGCATTGTGTAGAATTGAAACTCTATTGTAGATGGATGTGTGAGCAGCTCAGTGTTTAATTCTATCTTGGAGCTGTTAGTCTTCACACTGGCTCTTTCTGAATGTGACCGGATGATTGACACTGTCATGGGAGACGGTACAGACAAACTCCTCCCCCTTTTCCCAGAGCGCTTTGCTGAGGGTCAGGGTGCTGCTGCGTGTGTAACCGTCCTTCTTCTGTTCTTCAGGACTGGTTAGAACTCCTTCGTTCACCACTGAGCCGTCCACTGTCCAGCTCACCGTCGCCCCCTGTGGAGAGTAGGCAGACAGCAGGCAGAGCAGTGAGGCCGGTCCCTCAGAGAGCTGCAGAGACGATGGATGGAGCAGAGACACGGAGGGCTTCACAGTGGGACCCTCTGGAGTACAGAAAACACAAAAACACACATTAACACACACTTACACAACATTTCCTCATTACTGCTTCTTCCAGTTCAGTAGAACTAATCAGCAGGAGAACATTTACGAGTTACTCTTAATTTTTTTTGTAGCGATTAGGAATTTGATCAGCTTTATTCTGTTTTAGCCGCTTCTTACTGATGTGTCATAGAAAGTGCTCCCTGTGTGATAGTAAGAAATTAATCTGATGAAAGAAATGTTCACTGTTTAACACAAACACACAGCAGCATTCATCTGTATTTTCCATCAGCACAGAGACTTCAGAATAATGTACACAATACTGCAGATATGAACCAGTGAGCAGGTTTCCACTCACCAACACAAACACACTGGAGATTTATTACATGTTTAATATTCACTCGTTTCTTATTCATTTTACTGAAAAAAGTTTAGAGTTTCTCCCAATGTATTACTGATACACAAATTATATTCCATTAGCATTATTTATAGAGTACAGAGTGAAGAATTAAATAAAAACTAAATATATATTTATTTTGTATAAACTATAGAGGTTTAGAAGTAAAAGACACTTACTGATGCTGAGTTTTGTTCCTCCACCAAAAGTGTACCACAGTGATACATTCTAATGAAACCATCATACAAAAACCTCTGTTACACTACAGTGAACAACAAACACACACCCACACACACACACACACACACACACACACACACACACACAAAGAATTTGCATATGCGTGTTGTTTAACTGCTGCATTTTTACTCTAAATGTTAAATCATCATAAGATTATTATGGAAATATTAATAAGGTTACACATTAGTGAAAGCGATCACATCAAACAATGATGCTGCTTCATATACCATCAATCCACTACAGTGAGAAATTCATTAACATTCAGTACAAACAGCGTCCAGTGGATTTGCATTGGCAGCACATGCTTCAGTGCTCTGGGAGTGTTTATAGCGCTGTGACTTTCACACTTCATGACTGAGAGCTGCTGCTACAGAAACTTCACCCACAGCTACCATGACTTTGATCCCCGTCTTCATCTGGACACTGATCCTCTGGACTCAAGGTCAGACACTGCTTCATATTTTATCTCTACAATGATGTGTTCATACAAATACACGTATTGTTTCTGTTCTAATATTTCAGTTTCATGCTGCATTATTGTGTATTTTTACAGAATGCAGAGGTCAAGTCACAGTAACTCAGACTCCTGCAGTGAAATCTGTTCTTCCAGGAGAAACAGTCACCATCAACTGTAAAACCAGTCAGGCGGTGTATAGCAACAACCGCTTACACTGGTATCAGCAGAAAGCTGGAGAAGCTCCTAAACTCCTGATTAAATTTGTAAATCAGTTACAGTCGGGTTTTCCAGCTCGTTTCAGTGGCAGTGGATCTGGATCTGATTTCACTCTGACCATCAGTGGAGTCCAGACTGAAGATGCAGGAGATTATTACTGTCAGAGTGAACATTCCATCACTGGCTACTGGTTCACACAGTGATATATAGTCGTACAAAAACCTCCGTCAGTCAGATAGTAGAGAAACTGCACTGCTGCAGCTGGGAGCGACTGCAGGTGCTGAGTTGGAGGATGTGATACGACACAATGACACTTTTTTGGCTTATTGATTTATTTATATTCACTCCCTCGATGTGAACAAACGTGTCCTCCATTACTGTGAAGATAAACACACTCACACACACACACACACACACACACACACACACACACACACACACACACACACACACACACAGCTATTTAATAGACACAATTTGCGGCCTTATTTGTATAACACTTTAAACAATGGACATTGCCCCAAAGCAGCTTTACAGAAATAAATAGAATCTGTGTATACATTTTAAATTTATAAATATGCCTCTAAATGTATCCATATTTTTATTTTTTATAAGCAAGTCAGCCATGAAGTGGCAAACAAAACTCCTTGACATGATTTGAAGAAGAAACCATGTGAGGATTCAAACTCAAAAAGGAACCCTTCCTCATCTAGCTGACAAAAAACATGACTTTATTATACTTCAATCATTGTTGAGGATATCAATTGATGGTCCACTGATGGAAACTCAGATATAAAACTGTTAATGGTGATTGTAGTCCTAAGCAATTGTAGCAAACAGTTTATATTAATTACAGTCCAGATCCATATAATGGTTCTTGTGTTTAACCTTCTGCTGTAACCTCATGGTTTTTAAACTGTTTATTTGGAAACATCAAGAGGTAGGGCATCAGGATGAATCAGGCAGGTCCAGAAAGAAGAATGAGACAGAATCACTGTAACATCAAGATCGTGTTTAACTTGGAATGGAAGTGGGGAGGAGAAAGAGAGAGAAAGAGAGAGTGACAGGAAGAAAGAGGGAAACATGGATTATTAGGATTATTATCCTTATTGCTACATAATATTTAAGGACAAAAATGCAGTATGAGTAGAGTGCAAGTAAGGACTCTGGCAGGACTACAATAGATATGACAGCATAACTAAAAGGGACAGCCAGAAGGTAACAGAGACATGAGAGATCCCTTTAATGACAGCCCACCACAATGCTGACTTGAATGAAAAACTTGAATGAACGCATGAAAGTGGGGGTGGAGGGAGATATCCATACATCCCAGTTAAATAAAACAGTTTATAGGTCAAGTCAAATAGTAAAATAAAGTAATCTATAACAATGATCCCTCCAGATCTGCTCCTTTACTCTTTTTTTCCTGAGAGAAACCTATTAACATAAGGTTTGACTCAACAGATATGTTTTTAACCACTTAGCCTTCAGTGCCGCACCAGGCGACCGATATCCCATTGTTATCATGTGTTAATGTTTAGCACTAGATTAAATAGAAAGGGACAACAGTAACTATGACTAACTATACTTTATTCTAAAGCTCTAAGCCTCATGCAGCGATTTCAGATCCCTTTTTAATGAAAAACGTATAACGAATGTATTTGCTGAATGTGTGTAAGCAGTACACACAAACAACATGCATAAAAAATGCACTACTTACATTATTATTGTAATAATGAGTCACAAACACATCCACTGCTGCAAATCCCGGTTTATTAGGAAATAAGGGTCCACTGAACAACATGGCCTAAAGCATTTTTGCTCCAACCAAACCACAGTGTTGTAATTTAGATGGTTATTCTTTAAGGAGATGTGCAGACCTGCAGTAACTACAGGGGAATTAAGTTGATCAGTCACACCATGAAGTTATGGGAAAGAGTAGTGGAAGCCAGGTTGAGAGAAGATTTGACCATCTGTGAGCAACAGTATGGTTTCATGCCGAGGAAGAGCACCACAGATGCCTTATTTGCGTTGAGAATGTTGTTGGAGAAGTATAGAGAACGACAGAAGGAATTGCATTGTGTATTTGTGGATTTAGAGAAAGCCTACGACAGGGTGCCAAGAGAGGAGTTGTGGTATTGTATGAGGAAGTCAGGTGTGTCAGAGAAGTATGTGAGGGTGGTGCAGGACATGTATGAGGACAGTGTGACAGCAGTGAAGTGTGCAGTAGGTACGACAGACTGGTTTAGGGTGAAGGTTGGACTGCATCAAGGATCGGCCCTGAGCCCTTTTCTGTTTGCAGTGGTGATGGACAGGCTGACGGACGAGGTCAGACAGGAGTCTCCCTGGACTATAATGTTTGCGGATGATATTGTGATTTGTTGTGAGAGTAGGGAGCAGGTTGAGAAGAGCCTGGAGAGCTGGAGATATGCGCTGGAGAGAAGGGGAATGAAACTCAGTAGGAGTAAGACAGAATACATGTGTGTGAATGAGAGGGAGGGCAGTGGAGTGGTGCAGTTGCAGGAGAAGAGCTTCAGAAGGTGGAGGAATTCAGGTACCTGGGGTCAACAGTGCAAAGTAATGGAGAGTGTGTTAGAGAAGTGAAGAAAAGAGTGGAGGCAGGGTGGAGTGGGTGGAGAAGAGTGACAGGAGTGATTTGTGATAGTAGGGTATCTGCAAAAATGAAAGGGAAAGTTTATAGGACTGTGGTGAGACCTGCGATGTTGTATGGATTAGAGACAGTGGCATTGAGTAAAAGACAGGAGGTGGAGCTGGAGGTAGCAGAGCTGAAGATGTTGAGGTTTTCGTTGGGAGTGACGAGGATGGATAAGATTAGAAATGAGTTTATTAGAGGGACAGCACATGTAGGATGTTTTGGTGACAAGGTGAGGGAGGCGAGATTGAGATGGTTTGGACATGTGCAGAGGAGGGACATGAATTATATTGGTAGAAGAATGCTGAGGATGGAGCCACCAGGTAGGAGGAAAAGAGAAAGGCCAAGAAGGAGGTTCATGGATGTGGTGAGGGAAGACATGCAGTTAGTTGGTGTAAAAGAGGCAGATGTAGAGGACAGGGTGGTATGGAGACGGATGATCCGCTGTGGCGACCCCTAATGGGAGCAGCCGAAAGAAGAAGAAGAAGAAGAAGAAGAAGATTCTTTTGTCTAAGTCACTGTACTTCGGTTTGTGTATTCTTTGTATATTTTAGGGAATAACTCTTGCATAAAAACTGCCACCTTGGTGGTAAAAAAAACCATAAATGGTTAGTAGAATATAGTATTTCAAAACAAATGAGACCACCCACTAAAAAAAAAAATACAAACAGTAATAGAGGCAGAATCTCGGGCTTGAGTGTTCACTCAATAGGCAGGTGTCATCACATTCTGCTCTGCATCACTTTTCATTTCAAACCTTTTATTTCCAGCCAGTAGCCTTATGGAAACAAAGTGATTAATAAAAAATGTAGCCAATGAGTGCAGATTTCTAACTATATATGGGTTTTATTCTCCATGTGAGCGAGTTCTTAGTTTTATTAGTCTGTAGAAACTTGTGGAATTTTTGATTGACATCATAACAGTAAGCATATATCTAGCAGTAGCTATTGGGTAATCTTTCAGTTAATCAATGTATAATTACCTTATATACCTGAAGTATTGAATAAGTAATGTTTAATCACCTTGAGAGTATAGGATTTAATTAGCTTGCCTGCTCACCAGGTCAAGACCTTAAACCTAGCTTAAAACTAGCTTATTTAGCTTGCTTAAAAATAACCACAACAGGAGACCATTTAGAAAAAGACCACCATGTTTATTCATTAGACCCAGAGAAGCTTATGTGGGTACAGTCACTCAGAGGGAAACACTCACAGATAGGGAGATGAGAGCCAGAAGGCTCAAGAAACCTGTAAGGAAAAGGAGTTTCAAAGGGAAGGTCAACAGAAGGTACTTGGTCAGGCTCAATTATGATGACACTGGCAGGAGAGGAAGGCGCAGGGGAAGGACTACGAGGAGAAGTAGGAGAATAGGATGGAGAGCCAGATAGATAAGGAGTTGGAGGACGAGGTGGAGAGTCAGGCGCAGTATCAGTGTCAGAATCTTCATGAGTAGAACCAGCAGGAAGAATCACCACAGGGTCAGT